>NW_027533334.1:8891852-8896818 GCF_008692635.1 Crocuta crocuta | reverse complement strand
GAGAAGAATTGGGATTAATTCTGTTTTAAATGTCTGGTAGAATTCCCCAGGGAAGCCATCAGGTCCAGGGCTCCTATTTGTTAGGCGATTTTTGATAACTGATTCAATTTCTTCACTAGTTATGGGTCTGTTCAGATTTTCTATCTCTTCCCGTGTGAATTTTGGTAGTGACTGTGTGTTTAGGAATTTGTCCATTTCTTGTAAGTTGTCCAATTTGTTGGCATATAATTTTTCATAGTATTCCCTGATAATTGCTTGTATTTCTGAGGAGTTGGTTGTAATAAGTTCATTTTCACTCATGATTTTGTCTATTTGGGTGCTCTCTCTTTTCTTTTTGAGAAGCCTGGCTAGAGGCTTGTCAATTTTGTGTACTTTTTCAAAAAACCAACTCTTGGTTTCATTGATCTGTTCAATTGTTTCTTTGGTTCCTATATTGTTTATTTCTGCCCTGATTTTTATTATTTATCTTCTCCTACTTGGTTTGGGGTGCTCTTGTTGCTCTCCTTCTAGTTCCGTTAGGTTCACTGTTAGATTTTGTACTTATACTTTTTCTAATTTCTTGAAATTGGCCTGGAGTGCAATGTACTTTCCTCTTAGGACTGCCAAGGTTTTATTTTAAAAACTTCATCTAATGTTTATATTTAGGTGAAGTTAAAGACTGTCAAGGACAAAATGTTTGCTTTCTTGAATGGGAAGATATGAAATAATACTGATGTTTCCCTTAATTACCTGAGGTTTGTCTTGCATTCTATTGTAAGAAAGCTTTCTTCTTTATTTAGTTGTTTGCCTGCTGTCACTTCTCATGGAGTCATTGTGCTGCCCTCCAGCCCAGTTTAGTTTAGTTTGCTGCTGTTTTTTGCTATTTACTAAACAACCCCAAAACTATATATTTACTGTTTATTTATTTTTGAGAGAGAGACAGAGACAGAGACAGAATGTGAGCAGGGGAGGGTCAGAGAGAAAGGGAGACCCAAAATCTGAAGCAGCCTCCTGGCTCTGAGCTAGCAGTGCAGAGCCCAAGTTTGAACTTGCGAACTGTGAAATCATGAGCTGAGCTGAATTCGGACACTTAACTGACTGAACCACCAAGGTCCCCCCAAAAAACTATATTTTTAAGAAACTTTTATAAATAACAAATAAGAATTCTCTATGGGACAAGGGATTGCTTTAAAGCAGCACATGATAATATTATAACAATAGCTTATATTTATAGGATGTTTTCTATCTACTAACTTAAAAAGTTTTTCTCATTTAATCTTCACAATCCTACCCCCCCCCCACCAATGAGGCTAATACTACTCTATCATCCCCATTTTCCAGATGGAGACTCTGAGGCTTAAGGTGGAGAATCTGAAATCACCCCCAAGGTCATGTAGCTTTGCCTGGTATGGTCAGCCTGCATCCTAAATTTTAAGTCATCAGATTCAGAGCCCAGAATCTTAACAACTATTCTATGATACCTTCTTTTATGAGAAAGAAAAGCCTTTAAGAAAGCTACTGGCATTTCCAGCAGTCTTTCTCAGCAGCCTTTCTTCCTGTGAGGTTGTATTCTAGAACATTGACCTTGATGGATTTCTGACCCTGACACAGTGATTGGTTGTTTTATAGATGTGTTACTTTTTCAGATCCACATATGGCCAACATCATCCAAGCTGCCTCATGAGTACTTTGTCAGCCAGTGTAGTTTCCCCAATGGTATGTTTCTGGGGAATCAAAAGCCCTTTAAGCTCCTAAGTCATATGAAGCCCTAAGAATTGTCTGTTGCCAGAAATTGAAGGCCTTCCCAAGCTACAGAGGAGCATTTCCTCTCTACTCTCATGTCTTTCCTTTGAAAGCAGAGGCTGGTTCTACATTTGAACTTGAAAATGTTGGGATGAGAAGGCAGGTTGAGCTTTCCAGTAAAGTTGCAGAAGAGGCATCCACAGAAGGCCAGACTTCCTTGGTCTTCAGGCAAGCCCTTCAGACAATGGACTAGCTTTCTTGATTGAGCTACCCAATTGCATTTCTCCCTGGAAGTTTTTGTATATCAAGAGAGAATGGGTGAGGTCATATTGAAGGACAGAATGGGCAAACATATACACCAAAGAAGAAATTTGTTCCAAAATTTCCACTGAGAACTTAGGGGAAAAGGTAGTCTTCTGTTAACTGTATATGAATCAAGGTTTTAGATATGGTAGAATTTCTTGAGAAACTGAAAGCCAATAATTCAGCCAGGGAATAAGGAGTATAGTGAGCCTAAGAATTATTGATGAGGTCACACAATTGACTAGGCTTGCCGTCTATATGTCTGATTTAGATCCTCTGCCTTACAAGTTAAAAGCTCTAGCATTTGGATACCTCAATGAAATTCTCTTATCTTAAATCCTGCATTGATAAAACTAATGTAATCATAAACACTGATTTCTTGGGAAATTTGAGAAAATTAATGTTAAAACCTTTGAAGCACCTCAGAACAGTTTATTTGTACAGTTTAGTCGTTACTAAGCTGAAGTTTTTGTTTTAGATGAATACAGTGGGTCTGCAATTCGTTGACTCTACTTCCTAGAACTCTACACACTCTACATATGTATATACACCTATGTATTTCTCTTGAAACCTGAGAGCCTTGGCTCCCTCACCTGCAACCAGCTTCGCTGTACTTGAATACCCTATCCCTAGAGTCCCACTGTGGAGTTACCGCTGTTCCATTTTCCACATGGTCTGCTGGCACCTAGCTCAACCTCTAGCCATCTGCACACTTTGCTGAGTGAATCTGATGACTAAAGAGTTGGGTAAAGACCTGAAATAGGCCTGGGTGCATACTGACAACCTGTGCTTGGAAGGGGCCTTTAAATTTGCACTGTTTCTTACAATGCCAAGCCAAGTGGAGGGAAAAGAATTCTCATTGTTTGGGGTGCCTGAGTGGCTCAGTCAGTTAAGCATCTGACTCTTGGTCTCAGCTCAGCTCGTGATGTCATGGTTTGTGAGTTTGGGCCATGCATCAGGCTCTGTGCTAACAGTGCGGAGTCTGCTTGGGATTCTCTCTCTCCCTCTCTCTTTGCCCCTTCTGCATTCTCTCTCTCTCTCAAAATAAATAAATAAGCATAAAAAAAGAATTCTCATAGTTTGAGGGGACATTTATGGAGCATGTGCCTTCAACTCAATCACTCTGCTAGATACTATCATAAATTATTTTCTTGATAACTATGATCACTATGATCTATGATATGCACCTCTCTTTATTACTCAGGCTTAGGAAAAAATTTGGTATGTGTTGAAAAACCACAATATTGAATTTATAATGTTAGAGATGGAATTAACCATCCTGGCATCTTTTTCTTTAATTTTCCTAATTCATTTGTATATGTGAAATCCAAGGCCATCCCTTGAAATGTTAATAAGAAGACTGAGGATTAAGAAGGACAGGTAGTGACATCAAACAATTTAATTCAAAATATGAGAAGGAATTCCAATGAAATTATAACCAGTAATATCCTTAACACATAAAACATTCAAACAAACCAATAAGAAAAGATCCCCAGGAAGTAATAAATATATTAGCAAAAGCTCAAAATACATAATTTGCAGTCAAGTTTAAAATGTTAAATTCCAGTACTAATCAAATACATGTAATTCAAAACAATGAAGTAACATCATTTGCCTTTTAAATTAGTGATGTAAAAACACAGAATACTGGTGGCTTAGTTGGTTAAGCATCAGACTTTAGCTCAGTTCATGCATGATCTCATCATCAAGCTCTGTCCTGTCCCTTTGATAGCTCAAAGCCTGGAGCCTGCTTCAGATTCTGTGTCTGTGTCTGTGTCTCTCTCTGCCCCTCCCCTGCTTGTGCTGTCTCTCTCTCTCTCAAAAATAAATAAACATTAAAAATTTTTAAATAAAAAACAGAATACTGGTAAAAGCACAACAAAAAGGCATTTTCATATACTGTGTATGGGAATATAATTTGATACCAACTATTTGGAAAACATTTGGCATTTTATGTCAAGAGTCTTAAAACTACCCTTTGACCAACTCTATTGTTCATAATCTATCCTCAAAAATATTCAAATATTATGGCACCTGGGTGGTTCAGTCGGTTAAGTGTCGGACTTTAGCTCAGGTCATGATCTCACAGTTTGTGGGTTCAAGCCCCGCATTGGGCTCTGGGCTGACAGCTCAGAGGCTGGAGCCTGTTTCAGATTCTATATCTCCCTCTCTCTCTGACCCTCCCCTGCTCATGCTGTCTCGCCCTCTCAGACATAAATTTTAAAAAATTTAAAAAATTTTAAATATTCAAATATCTGGAAAAGCTTTATGTTTGAAACCAGTCATTACAGTGTTGTTTGTATTATTAAATGTTGGAAATAAAGGGAAAGTATAACAATTGAAGACCAGTTAAATCATGTTTTATCCTTCTAATGGAATATTTTCCAGTCAAATATAAATAGAATAATTGAGAGGCTGTGAAATAACAGATAAATTTGTAGGTCGTAATGTAAAATGAAAAATATATGTGTAATGGATCATATATGTGTATATGTATATACATACACCCACACACATATGTGTGTGTATATAATAGATCAATTTAAGGAAACCTAAAAGCATGTCAAAAAAGAATTGGAAGAAAATACCAAAATGTTAAGAAAGATCATTTATTGTTAATAGGGTTATGCCTTTTTTCCCCCCTATATTTTCCAAATTTTCTGTAATTAATATGACTTCTTCTAAGAGAAAAAGGAAATTCATTTTTTGAAAAATACAATCAAGAGGTGCCTGAGTGACTCAGTCGGTTAAGCGTCCAGTTTGGGCTCAGGTCATGATCTCGCAATTCGTGAGTTCAACCCTCCCAGTCAGGCTCTGTGCTGACAGCTCGGAGCCTGAAGCCTGCTTCAGATTCTGTCTGTCTGTCTGTCTGTCTGTCTGTCTCTATCTCTCTCTCCTCCCCCCATCCCTCCCTCAAAAGTAAACATTAAAAAAAAAAATA
>NW_027533334.1:8844303-8891607 GCF_008692635.1 Crocuta crocuta | reverse complement strand
TGTGTGTTTAGGAATTTGTCCATTTCTTGTAAGTTGTCCAATTTGTTGGCATATAATTTTTCATAGTATTCCCTGATAATTGCTTGTATTTCTGAGGAGTTGGTTGTAATAAGTTCATTTTCACTCATGATTTTGTCTATTTGGGTGCTCTCTCTTTTCTTTTTGAGAAGCCTGGCTAGAGGCTTGTCAATTTTGTTTACTTTTTCAAAAAACCAACTCTTGGTTTCATTGATCTGTTCAATTGTTTCTTTGGTTCCTATATTGTTTATTTCTGCCCTGATTTTTATTATTTATCTTCTCCTACTTGGTTTGGGGTGCTCTTGTTGCTCTCCTTCTAGTTCCGTTAGGTTCACTGTTAGATTTTGTACTTATACTTTTTCTAATTTCTTGAAATTGGCCTGGAGTGCAATGTACTTTCCTCTTAGGACTGCCAAGGTTTTATTTTAAAAACTTCATCTAATGTTTATATTTAGGTGAAGTTAAAGACTGTNTCTCCTACTTGGTTTGGGGTGCTCTTGTTGCTCTCCTTCTAGTTCCGTTAGGTTCACTGTTAGATTTTGTACTTATACTTTTTCTAATTTCTTGAAATTGGCCTGGAGTGCAATGTACTTTCCTCTTAGGACTGCCAAGGTTTTATTTTAAAAACTTCATCTAATGTTTATATTTAGGTGAAGTTAAAGACTGTCAAGGACAAAATGTTTGCTTTCTTGAATGGGAAGATATGAAATAATACTGATGTTTCCCTTAATTACCTGAGGTTTGTCTTGCATTCTATTGTAAGAAAGCTTTCTTCTTTATTTAGTTGTTTGCCTGCTGTCACTTCTCATGGAGTCATTGTGCTGCCCTCCAGCCCAGTTTAGTTTAGTTTGCTGCTGTTTTTTGCTATTTACTAAACAACCCCAAAACTATATATTTACTGTTTATTTATTTTTGAGAGAGAGACAGAGACAGAGACAGAATGTGAGCAGGGGAGGGTCAGAGAGAAAGGGAGACCCAAAATCTGAAGCAGCCTCCTGGCTCTGAGCTAGCAGTGCAGAGCCCAAGTTTGAACTTGCGAACTGTGAAATCATGAGCTGAGCTGAATTCGGACACTTAACTGACTGAACCACCAAGGTCCCCCCAAAAAACTATATTTTTAAGAAACTTTTATAAATAACAAATAAGAATTCTCTATGGGACAAGGGATTGCTTTAAAGCAGCACATGATAATATTATAACAATAGCTTATATTTATAGGATGTTTTCTATCTACTAACTTAAAAAGTTTTTCTCATTTAATCTTCACAATCCTACCCCCCCCCCACCAATGAGGCTAATACTACTCTATCATCCCCATTTTCCAGATGGAGACTCTGAGGCTTAAGGTGGAGAATCTGAAATCACCCCCAAGGTCATGTAGCTTTGCCTGGTATGGTCAGCCTGCATCCTAAATTTTAAGTCATCAGATTCAGAGCCCAGAATCTTAACAACTATTCTATGATACCTTCTTTTATGAGAAAGAAAAGCCTTTAAGAAAGCTACTGGCATTTCCAGCAGTCTTTCTCAGCAGCCTTTCTTCCTGTGAGGTTGTATTCTAGAACATTGACCTTGATGGATTTCTGACCCTGACACAGTGATTGGTTGTTTTATAGATGTGTTACTTTTTCAGATCCACATATGGCCAACATCATCCAAGCTGCCTCATGAGTACTTTGTCAGCCAGTGTAGTTTCCCCAATGGTATGTTTCTGGGGAATCAAAAGCCCTTTAAGCTCCTAAGTCATATGAAGCCCTAAGAATTGTCTGTTGCCAGAAATTGAAGGCCTTCCCAAGCTACAGAGGAGCATTTCCTCTCTACTCTCATGTCTTTCCTTTGAAAGCAGAGGCTGGTTCTACATTTGAACTTGAAAATGTTGGGATGAGAAGGCAGGTTGAGCTTTCCAGTAAAGTTGCAGAAGAGGCATCCACAGAAGGCCAGACTTCCTTGGTCTTCAGGCAAGCCCTTCAGACAATGGACTAGCTTTCTTGATTGAGCTACCCAATTGCATTTCTCCCTGGAAGTTTTTGTATATCAAGAGAGAATGGGTGAGGTCATATTGAAGGACAGAATGGGCAAACATATACACCAAAGAAGAAATTTGTTCCAAAATTTCCACTGAGAACTTAGGGGAAAAGGTAGTCTTCTGTTAACTGTATATGAATCAAGGTTTTAGATATGGTAGAATTTCTTGAGAAACTGAAAGCCAATAATTCAGCCAGGGAATAAGGAGTATAGTGAGCCTAAGAATTATTGATGAGGTCACACAATTGACTAGGCTTGCCGTCTATATGTCTGATTTAGATCCTCTGCCTTACAAGTTAAAAGCTCTAGCATTTGGATACCTCAATGAAATTCTCTTATCTTAAATCCTGCATTGATAAAACTAATGTAATCATAAACACTGATTTCTTGGGAAATTTGAGAAAATTAATGTTAAAACCTTTGAAGCACCTCAGAACAGTTTATTTGTACAGTTTAGTCGTTACTAAGCTGAAGTTTTTGTTTTAGATGAATACAGTGGGTCTGCAATTCGTTGACTCTACTTCCTAGAACTCTACACACTCTACATATGTATATACACCTATGTATTTCTCTTGAAACCTGAGAGCCTTGGCTCCCTCACCTGCAACCAGCTTCGCTGTACTTGAATACCCTATCCCTAGAGTCCCACTGTGGAGTTACCGCTGTTCCATTTTCCACATGGTCTGCTGGCACCTAGCTCAACCTCTAGCCATCTGCACACTTTGCTGAGTGAATCTGATGACTAAAGAGTTGGGTAAAGACCTGAAATAGGCCTGGGTGCATACTGACAACCTGTGCTTGGAAGGGGCCTTTAAATTTGCACTGTTTCTTACAATGCCAAGCCAAGTGGAGGGAAAAGAATTCTCATTGTTTGGGGTGCCTGAGTGGCTCAGTCAGTTAAGCATCTGACTCTTGGTCTCAGCTCAGCTCGTGATGTCATGGTTTGTGAGTTTGGGCCATGCATCAGGCTCTGTGCTAACAGTGCGGAGTCTGCTTGGGATTCTCTCTCTCCCTCTCTCTTTGCCCCTTCTGCATTCTCTCTCTCTCTCAAAATAAATAAATAAGCATAAAAAAAGAATTCTCATAGTTTGAGGGGACATTTATGGAGCATGTGCCTTCAACTCAATCACTCTGCTAGATACTATCATAAATTATTTTCTTGATAACTATGATCACTATGATCTATGATATGCACCTCTCTTTATTACTCAGGCTTAGGAAAAAATTTGGTATGTGTTGAAAAACCACAATATTGAATTTATAATGTTAGAGATGGAATTAACCATCCTGGCATCTTTTTCTTTAATTTTCCTAATTCATTTGTATATGTGAAATCCAAGGCCATCCCTTGAAATGTTAATAAGAAGACTGAGGATTAAGAAGGACAGGTAGTGACATCAAACAATTTAATTCAAAATATGAGAAGGAATTCCAATGAAATTATAACCAGTAATATCCTTAACACATAAAACATTCAAACAAACCAATAAGAAAAGATCCCCAGGAAGTAATAAATATATTAGCAAAAGCTCAAAATACATAATTTGCAGTCAAGTTTAAAATGTTAAATTCCAGTACTAATCAAATACATGTAATTCAAAACAATGAAGTAACATCATTTGCCTTTTAAATTAGTGATGTAAAAACACAGAATACTGGTGGCTTAGTTGGTTAAGCATCAGACTTTAGCTCAGTTCATGCATGATCTCATCATCAAGCTCTGTCCTGTCCCTTTGATAGCTCAAAGCCTGGAGCCTGCTTCAGATTCTGTGTCTGTGTCTGTGTCTCTCTCTGCCCCTCCCCTGCTTGTGCTGTCTCTCTCTCTCTCAAAAATAAATAAACATTAAAAATTTTTAAATAAAAAACAGAATACTGGTAAAAGCACAACAAAAAGGCATTTTCATATACTGTGTATGGGAATATAATTTGATACCAACTATTTGGAAAACATTTGGCATTTTATGTCAAGAGTCTTAAAACTACCCTTTGACCAACTCTATTGTTCATAATCTATCCTCAAAAATATTCAAATATTATGGCACCTGGGTGGTTCAGTCGGTTAAGTGTCGGACTTTAGCTCAGGTCATGATCTCACAGTTTGTGGGTTCAAGCCCCGCATTGGGCTCTGGGCTGACAGCTCAGAGGCTGGAGCCTGTTTCAGATTCTATATCTCCCTCTCTCTCTGACCCTCCCCTGCTCATGCTGTCTCGCCCTCTCAGACATAAATTTTAAAAAATTTAAAAAATTTTAAATATTCAAATATCTGGAAAAGCTTTATGTTTGAAACCAGTCATTACAGTGTTGTTTGTATTATTAAATGTTGGAAATAAAGGGAAAGTATAACAATTGAAGACCAGTTAAATCATGTTTTATCCTTCTAATGGAATATTTTCCAGTCAAATATAAATAGAATAATTGAGAGGCTGTGAAATAACAGATAAATTTGTAGGTCGTAATGTAAAATGAAAAATATATGTGTAATGGATCATATATGTGTATATGTATATACATACACCCACACACATATGTGTGTGTATATAATAGATCAATTTAAGGAAACCTAAAAGCATGTCAAAAAAGAATTGGAAGAAAATACCAAAATGTTAAGAAAGATCATTTATTGTTAATAGGGTTATGCCTTTTTTCCCCCCTATATTTTCCAAATTTTCTGTAATTAATATGACTTCTTCTAAGAGAAAAAGGAAATTCATTTTTTGAAAAATACAATCAAGAGGTGCCTGAGTGACTCAGTCGGTTAAGCGTCCAGTTTGGGCTCAGGTCATGATCTCGCAATTCGTGAGTTCAACCCTCCCAGTCAGGCTCTGTGCTGACAGCTCGGAGCCTGAAGCCTGCTTCAGATTCTGTCTGTCTGTCTGTCTGTCTGTCTGTCTCTATCTCTCTCTCCTCCCCCCATCCCTCCCTCAAAAGTAAACATTAAAAAAAAAAATACAATCAAAGTAATATCCTATGGGATTGGAGAAAGGGTCTTCACAAATGTGGTTTGAATGAAAGGTTTATGACTCTTTTTCTCTAGCAACTGAGTATTTATGATCATTTCATATGGATTGATATAAAATCTGTTTTGAATAACCAGCAAAGACAACTTCTCCTAAGCTTACACTTAAGTGTGAAGAAGATGGCCAGGAAAGGTTTATCATAGCTTAAATCCTGGACTGTGCTGAGGAGCTTGTTGACGGGCTTCGACAGGTTAACTGCCTGTAAATGTTACTAAGTATAAATGGACCTTGTCTCCTCATTGAAGAGTTTGTAAGTTTAATGAAGTGAAATCTAAATGTGTGAATGTGAGTATAGGGAGTTGTGCTTTGTTTTGGGGGTGGACTTTTGTTTTATTTTGTTGTTGTTCTGGATGTTAAATCTCAATTTGCAGTCTTTCCAGGCTCCTCTCCCCACCCCCCACCCCCAGAGGTATATATTCCCCATATGCGCACGCATTGCTGTGCTGAGCAATGGGGAACTTAAAAACGTTATTGCCTATTTCATATGCTCCATGAAATGTGCTGACAGTAACCATCAATCCCAGGTACCCTCTGCAGTTTAGAATCCATGATACTTTCCCCCAAAATGTATGGTGAGGGACGCAAGGTCTAAATAAGCCTGGCAGTGCCTAACAGAGGGGCTGTGGCAGCAGAGTCAGTCAGCTGGTCTGAAATCCTTGTACCTGTGGTATTTTGAGAGTTTATTGCAGTTTTCAAAAGAAGGCTCTCAGAACTTCCATAAAAGCAAGGTGGCAGTTTTGAAACCAAGAAGACTTACAATTTGCTTAAGGGATAGAAGTGAGATTGAATAGGAGTGAAAGCATCTAGGAACTGAGTTGCTTTTTTCGACTCTCTTCCCATGTACATGTCCTGATGTTCCTTAGATTTACCCAAACCTGACCCAACAAAGGTGTCTCCAGCAGACACTGTCACAGTGTAGTTACTCCAACCACACCTGTTACAATCAGTGAATAGGACGGCAGGGAATTGCTCTCTGTACAAAGAACTGTAAGGGAAATAAAACCCACACAAGGCACATTTGTTGCTTTCTAAATATTTATCCTATTTGAAGAATTCCAGTTCTGATTTCTTAGTCCAAATTGTATTCCAGCCAAATGTAGCTGGTTCTTCCTTCCGTGAGTTGGTTATTATTTTGTTTCTCCCTTTATTAGAACCCCTGGTAGCAAACAAGAAACAGTAATAAAAGCAAAATTCTTTTGAAAATGTAAATACAGTGGCAGGATCCCTGATGTGTTATGCCAACAACCTTGCTGGCAGCCCAGAAGGACCCAGGTGCACGGGGCGCTGACTTCTCTGGGCACAGAGTGGCAGGACCTTGAAACTGACAGGCTCTGAAGGGAGCCTTTTGTCGCCGACCTCCTGTGGCAGGTTGCTGGCTCACTCTCCTGCATGGAGTAGTTGAAACTTGTCTTTCAACTAAATAGAGTACATGGGGTCAGGTATTCTTTTTAGTTTGACAACCTAAGTATATTAGGGGGGAAAAAAGCTGCTACAAAATAGCAGGAAAGCATGAAATATGCTTTATGAAGAAACATGAAAGAAAACCAGTGGAAAGCATATTCAGGCTCAGTCATTAAATAGCACAATTCTGCTCTCAGTCCTGCTCCCTCCCATCCCCCTCCTCTAAAAGTTTTGTTTGTTTGAAGAGGGTTTTTTGTTTGTTTGTTTGTTTTTTTCTGTCAGACTCCAAACTGATGTCTTTACCAGCTGGTTCTGGAAAGAGAGGGGCATCTATTAAGAGAGAAACAACCTTCCATTTCATTTGGAGTTTTACAGATTTCTATCTGCCTTAATTTTTAGCATCCAACTGTTTTAACAGAAGCTGTGTGGTGTTTTCCCAGCCAGATCTTTGAGTGCTGGTGTCCTCTCACGATGCCTTTGGCAGCTGATGAAAGCAGGCCCACCCTGCAGAAATGCCACAGGTACTGCCTAGAATAAAGTGACACGCAAATGCCACTGAGAACTTGCTCACCTCCTGACTCATATTTTATTTTCCATGAAGAGGCTGTTTTCAAAACTGACAGAGCCTGTAGCCTGGTAATGGAAGATAATGATTAGCATAGCAAAATGGGAGTAATCATGGGGCTATTTGACACTGTCCTTAGAAAAATCCTTTACTCACGCAAAAGCCAAAGCAAAGAACTATTTCTAAAATGACAAATGTGTGTAAATTTTCAAAGTGGATTGTGATTTCTCCCCTACCAAAACCAAAACAAAACAAAACAAAACCAAAAAAACACAGGCAGCCAGAACACAGTTATGCTTTCCAGTGTAAGGTGATCTAATTCTTGAAATAAACTTTATTCTGGGCAATGGCATGCATTTTCTAGATGGGAGGGGAAATTGTTATTGCTTATAATAAAGAACAGGCTGTTTTTCTTACTTGGGAACCTCCAGGGGATGAAGCAACAGTTTTAATACTATAAAGAAGTAGGCTGTGAAACACTGGGATAGGTCCTGTTTATTTAACATTTAATGCCCATGGTCTGTTAGGCACGAGGAGACTCACGCTGATGCTGTTATTTAATGCTGGAACAGTAAAATAGTCTGGCTAAGATCAGATTAGGCAGTTGACTCAAAGCACTTCAGGTTCAAGGCTCAAAAATGAGTCAGTCAACACTGTTGCCATACAGAGGGCTTGAACGTGTGAATGGCTAGTGTGCTTGGGTAGAGAACCCTCTTTCCACTTTAGGTCCTTGGAAAGCCCAAGCCTTGAGGAAATGACCTGACATCTTTGTTTTTTAAAAACAAAACCTCTTTAATGCCTACTGTCTTTTGAAGAATTTGAAGACAGAATTATTTGCTCAGAGCAATTTGATGCTTTACGCTATTGATTCCCTAAGTATACAGAAATAGATTTAAGCAACGTGTTGGTGAGTCACACCAAGGAGAGCCAGGAAACTGGGCTCGATAGCCCCGTAGACTCTGTAATAACATGTAGATTTATGCTTGGACAGTTTAAGCTGTCTTTTTATTCAAATGTGCCACGATCTTGTGGTCAGGGTGAATCCAGTGCTGAGAGAATAAGTCTTCCCTTGGCCCGAGTTCCTCAACTTTTCAGTTCTGTGGCTGACCAAGAGAGTACTGTTCTTATCAGTGTCTTGTGAGTGTGTATATGATGATACCATCTGTTATCATCTTCAATCCCCAAGTGAGTCAGCCAGGCCCCCTGGGCTCACTGTGGGGACCCATGTATAGGAGTATAGGCTTAACCGGTGGCATTCAGGATCAAAAGAGTTCAAGTCCTGCTTCTGCCATTATCATATTCTGTAGTCGCCCCTTGTCTGACATCTCACTTTCCATGGTTTCAGTTACCCACCATCAACCACAGTCCAGAAGCAGAGTATTGTCGGAAGGTCAGTGGTAGGCCACCGCTGCGGTCACAGTGCCTACGTCGTTCATCTCACTTCCCCTCATCACGGAGGCATTTTTATCATCACACAGCATCCAGAGAAGGATGAACAGAGTACAACGAGATATTTTGAGAGACCACAATCCCATAACTTTTGTTACTGTGTATTGTTATGCTACTCCATTTTATTATTAGTTATTGTTGCTAAAACTCTTACTGTGCCTAATTTATGAATTAAACTTTATCATAGGTGTGTACATACAGGAAAATACAGTATAGATAGGATTCAGTGCTATCTATGGTTTCAGGCTTCCACCAGGGGTCCTGGGCCCTATCTCCTGTCGACAAGGGGTGATGACTGTATGTAACCAGGAGTGAGTTGCTTCACCTCCTTCAGCCTCTGTTTCTAATCTGTTAAATTGGAAAAATAATAATACCAACACCATTGTGTTACAGTGAAAATCTATTGAGAAGAATTAAAGGAACTAATGCATATAATAGGCACTCAATATATGCTAGCTTTCGTTTTACTTTACCTCGTTAGCAAACATCTCTATTATCTAGTTAGTGTTTTCCTATCCGTGTCAGGATCAGCATGACGCCCCGGAAGTCTTTCGGGTTTGTATTTCTCTCATGACCTCTTCTTCACACGATGACTTCATTGGGTCTGAGGTATGGGCCATGCACTACCCTTTCCGTACCCCTTGGCCTTGGAGACTCTCCTGTCCTGTGCACAATGCCTCTTTACCACACAAGGCAGAACCCGCTCAGTCACTGTGCATTGGTGGGCTCTGTGTGGCCAGCCCTCTGCCACCAGCAGGTCAGCCCCTGGGCTCTTGCCCTGTATCTACATGTGCCCTATGCTGGCGTCTAGAAACCGCAGTGCTCCTTCTGATGCCTCAGAGAGCCAGGCCCGATGGGCACCTTCCGGTCTGGATTCTTGGGTTCTGTGTTGGATAGGTTCTGGCATTCTTTCTACTTGGTCTCAGCTACTCTCCGCTACATCTCCCCCATGCCACACCTGAGTTTTCCTTAATGTAGAAGGTGGATGCAGGGCCTAAGGAGCAAGTGTGGTGTGCTGACTGCTTCCCCAACCAGGGGGCTATTGGCAAGAGGTACCGGAAGGGATAAAGTGTCCACATCTTTTCTTGAGTTTGTGTCACCAGTTTTTATTTAAGGAGTTACTTATCTACTGGGGGAAAAAAAAGATGTTTCTTATTCTGTTTATTCTTTACACAGAAAGACAGTTTTCATCATTTATATCGTAGCTATGTCTTCAGTGTCCTACTCATTTTGCTCTCTGGATCTTCTTAATTTTTCATTAATTTTCCTTCCTTCCTTTCTTTCCTTCTTTCACTCATCCCCTGGTTACGCCAGTGAGAGAGTGAGCCCTGCTAAATTCTAATAGAAGGGGATGACTTTGAGCGGAGTGCCATGTGGAAGAGCAAAGATGGCAGTACCTCAAGGCCCACAGCTCACAGTGGGGTTTGTATAATTTCTGTGATTTCTACAAGTCACAGGCTAGCTGCAGTTGATTTTCCATGTCGTGCTTTGTGCCTATCTTCATTCTGCTTCTTTTCCCTCCCTAATATAGTGTTTATCTCATCCCTTATTTTCCTGGCTAAGATTACACTGGAAACTTGAGGAGAGGTTAGAAGGTGGGGTCCTGGTGGAAATGAATGGGAACTTGAAAACAAGCCTTGTCCTCCATAATGACGCCTCTTGACCTAACACTGATGACTCAGGACATGGTCGACTTGGTGAAACATTCATTAGAAAGTAGCTCAGTTAACTTTCACATTGTTATTGAAGTTCAGCCTCTGTGGTAATGCCTTTAGCATTTGCCTTAATTATTTTTGTCTTTTGTATGTCCAAGAATGTTCTCAATGCATAAGGACCTGAATCAGGGTGGTCTCTTTGAAAAGGCCTGGACACTAGGGTAAAAGAAAATCTGGATTCATACTCAGCCTCTAGCACCTAATAGCTCTGTGAAGTTGTGCAAATCACTTAACATTCTTTTAGTCTTTGTTTCCCTATCTGCAACTTGGGGATAATACCCCCAGGTATTATAACACTCCAGGTATTACAAGATTGTTGTGAAAGTTAAGTGAAATAATGTCTAGAAAGAACTTAGCGCAGTGTCTGGCATAGTGATAAGTACCCCATAAATCCTGCTGCCTGCTCTCCCCAGCCTCACCTCCCCACCAGTTGGGGAGTATTTACAGTTACGTAAATACTTCCACTGTTACATAAATACTTCCACTGTTACGTAATTGCTCTCCCCTAATCTGTGCTTTGATCACCTTTCTGCCCTTGTCTAGATCTATTCTTAAACTCAGTTATGACTCTCCCCCAGTATAATCTCCCTCTGCAAAGAACAGCGAAAACTTGATGTTTAAAAAATCATTTTTCCATAGGAGAACTTAAAACCCCTGCAATGTCCTTATGAGTTATGTTTTCCAAACAGATTTATTATTGACACAAAAATTAATATATTTACATTCAGAGCTTCTTTTCTACAATAATCTTGACAGTAATATTTTCCTGATTTTTCAGAAGGCCTGTGATTTTTATGTGCAGAAAATGTACTTTGTTAATCTGTCTAAGTGAATGCTAGGCTTATAATTTTTTTTTAGATTCAATTTGATTATTTCTGGAGCTCAGGTTCCCAAAACACCAATGAGTCTTCTATAGAAAATGTTATTTTCCTTCTCTGTTTCCTACTTATTTCAAGTTAGTGATGATTTTCAGACCCAGCAGTTTAAGACTTTTGTCATCCTTGTTGCTACAAATCTGAAATTCCAGTGTGGTTCAGCTTTTCAGTGTCATAAGATCTGATTGCTCATCTCCATCCGCTTAGAAAACTTCTTTCTCTGCACTGGTCCCAGTTCTCTCAACTACTGACCACAGCCTATTCTTGCCACTTTGTCTCTTTGAAGTTGGGCAATTTTATAGGAAATTTGAAGGTGCTAATATGGACCTGTGAGTAATGGGAAGAGATACAGTAGCTTCATGAGATTATGCTGTCTAATATGAGAGTTTCACCTAAAAAAAGACCGAAGAAGGTAGAGTTTTACCTTATAAAAAGACAGAAGGAGGTACAAGACTGGCCAGATCTTCCCATACAACATTGCTTGGGAAGGCTGAGATCTGAGGTAGTTAGAAGCATAGATTGGGCATCCGCCGGTCACAGTTAGAATCCCAGCTTTGCCATTTATTAGCTGTGTAGTATTGGGCAGGTGACTTAATTTCTGTACCTGTCACTTTCATTATTTGTAAAAGGGGAAGGCAGTATTACTTGCTTTGCAGAATTAAATGGGCCAATGTTTCTAAAATTATACGGGATATTATCTGGAAACAGCATAGTGTCTGGGACAGTACTGAGTGCCCAGTAAACCCTGGTCCCGTCTCTCCCAGCTTGCACCGAGTGTTGGCCGTTCCTAAAATCATGTGAGTGACGCTGTAAGTGCTGTACCACTACATAATTGCTCTCATCTCATTCTCTCCTTTGTTACCTTTCTACCCTATGTCCCAGTTCTGTTTTTGAACCCAGTTCTCGTCTCTCCGCCTCTCCGGAGTAACCTCATTCTCCATCCAGAACAATGATAAGTTAATTTTTTAGATGAATTCCAAGTGCTACAACAGTGAGAGGGATTGCAGGAGTGATAAGAGTGATGTAGGGGATGCTAACTCCCTTTCTCTTCTAGATTGTAAGTTTAGGTTCCATGAGTCTAGAGAGCATGACTGTCCTCTTCAGCCCTTAGTTCCTGGGGCAGGACTAGTTGTTGAATGAGTGAGTCTGATATTTTGGGTAGCTTTGATTATGCCATTTAAGCTTTTTGATTTCTGCACAGTTAGTCCAGGTGAGTACTTGTTGATTTGTATGTCCACTTCTCCTATTACAGAATTTTGGTTTCTTCCTTTATGAGCTAGAATTCTTAAATATATGCTCACATATCGAAAGATGGACAGCAATGACATGTTTTAACAAGAGTAAAATGTGGAGATTAAATATAAGTAAGTTAGACCACGACAGGAAATAGTGTTCTTGAAATGTTAATGTCTACACAGTGGGAAAAAAATCTAGTAGTTTGATTTTAAGGTTTGAGGACAGGGGTCCTGGGAAAAGTGCTGAGAGTGGAGGCATCACATTCCTTCCCACACTAAGCACAGAACCTCATGAGTTTGGTTTCATTTCAGAAGTGGAGTGTTCACAGGGACCAAAGATGCCCCTGTAAGCTCAGCCCTAGGAGGACAGCAGATAAACCTGGGGAGTCCTTCTAAGATGACAGTCCCCTGAGGTCTGAAGTAAAATTTTCCAAACTCCTATAAATACTTTGAACAGACTATTTAAAATTTCTCTCTTACCCTAATAGCTGTTATATATAAGATGTGGCACAATGACCTGGAAAAGCAAAAGCCCCGTAAGGTCAGATAATCTATTTCCTTGGCAGTGTAAGGTTCATAAATTTTGAGGCATTGAAATTTCATGTAAACACCCCTGAGTTTGCTCTGAGCTTTCTTTTATCTGGAGAATACAAATGCGTCTCACGCTTTTCCCCAACTGAGGAATGAAAATGTTTGAGATAAACAGCACATCTCTTGGAAGGCCCAGCAAACATTTCCCTTGAGAAAATGCCAGTGCCCTGTCCCTGTGGATGGGTTCAGTATCTGCAGAGGCATCAATTATAATATTGTAGCTCTAAAGGAGATTTAAAGATGCCAGCTGCCTTCCATGTTCCCCGCCTTATTTCCAAGCTTTACTTTCCCTTTAGGCAAATGTAACTGATAACTGATTTAATGTTTAAAAATATCCTCTGTCCAAAAGTTCTTTTTATAGATTGAATCTATATCCATCTCACTGCAGCTTACAACCATTTCCATGAGGTGTGCTAATCCATTCATATGTATAGAGCGCTTTGATTTACCAGGAGCTGCATGTGGAAACCCATGCAGATAGTACATTAATTGTGACCAACTGCCAAATGGGTGGCATTTCCCTCTGGACAGAAAATAACAATTTTGCAGGTCAGAAGGAAGGAGAGAGTGGAACAGGAGGAATTGGAGCTGGGTCTTAAAAAAGATGTTTGGGACATTGTAAGTCAAGAGAAAAAGGAAGGGCAGATGGGGTGGGATAAAGGTTATGAGGAAAAGTACAGAGATGGGAAGAAAATGAAGAGATCGATTTCTCTGGAATTGAGGCTTTAGAAAGCAGAGTAGTTGGAGGCAAGTCTGGGGACAGATTGGAACTAGTCTGTATAAAGCCTCAAATGCCACTCTAATGCCTGTGGGTTCTACATTCTAGCTCAGTGGTCTCTGAAGCCAGGCACTAAGTAGGATCATCATTTGGGTACGGGTAAATATTCCTTATCTAAAAAAAGAAATACATTTCACTAATATGTTAAGTGTTTGACAATTTGCGTATGTGTCATTTACGCATAAACATACACATGTGCTGATGCATGCTTAAAGTTGTGTTACTGACAGAGATGCAGATTCAAAAAAGTTTGGAGGCAGACTAATGCTATAGATAGTAAGGAGCGATTAAAGAGTTTCATGCAGCCAGCGACATGTTCAAAACACTACTTAAAAAAGATGAATCTGGTGGCAGTTTTACAGAGTGAATTGAAGGCAACAGTTTGTGATTGCAGTGATTCAGAGGGCTTAACGCATGGTGTCCACCGTGGGAATGGAAAGGAGGGGACATTGTGATGGTCTTGTTCTTCCAATGATGAGGTTCTTACTTAGCAAGAACACTGAATGATCCCCTTGGGAGCCAAGAAGGGTGCAGTGCTCAGTAGATGGGGGTTTTGTTGTTGTTGTTCAAAACCGATTTCAAACAATATATCGATACTACCAGGTGTGTTCTGGCCTGAAAACCTAAACTTAAATGAAACCGAGAATAAAAATTATGGTTAAGTATTGGTCAAAAACAAGTTTAGGCAACCTCATAACTAATTTTATATACAAAGAACATCTTGAAAAAATGAAGATAAAATCCCCTCCACCATCACCCTACAGAGGAGCACTTGAAAGAGTTCCCAGAAGCAGCTTAGTGATGGCTCTTGCATTATAAACAACTTGTGCTTCCTGTCTGCTGTTTGGTATTGCACGGGGAGCCCAGAAGTTTCCTCATCTCAGTTGCTTGTTGGAGATGTATTACTTTCTGATAATCCCCGATTCAAGTATAAACACATTCGTTCTTCTCATGCAGTGCCATATTCACAATAAATAAAATTTAAAGAACTGTATTGCTGACTGTGAATTTGTAAGAGAAGTCTTAGTACTTGTACTTGATTTGCCATCATTTTCTCAGAGATTGTACCATGTGTTTAACTCTTCCCCATTTGGATGTTTTTGCAAGGTAGAGCTCTTAACAGAAATGTGATTCAGAGTTCAAATCTATCATTAAACAGCCTTCTCAATTTCTCCTTGCAGATAAAAACACTCTAAATAATGATAGGGAAAAGGAAATAGTATTTTCAAAGATGCCAACTAGATCAGACTTGTGATCCCTACATGATACTAACACAATCTTGGAAACATACTAATGAAAAAGCCCTACTATCAGGCAGTTTACTTCAGAAAAACAAAAAATAAGTAAATAAATAAATAAATAAGAAAAACTTTAGTTAGGCATCAGAAATAAACTTAACATTTGTCTCAATCAAGTTAAAAAAAACACTACAGTTTAAGTGTGTATTTGTATGATTATTATGGCTGAAAATGAATATAATTTATGAAAACAAAAGAGATAGGATTAAAAATTCCATACTACAGAGGAGTAAATATTCTTATACACTGCTGGTGGAAATATAAATAGGTAACATTTCTTTAGGAAGTTAGTGACATGTTGCAAGAGCCTTAAAAATGTTTATATTATTGAGATTCGCTGTTTCCACTTTTAACAACTTGTTAAACCTTAAATGTCCAATAATAAGGGAATAGCTAAAACAATTAGGAATCATTTTCTTGATTATTAATTATTATAGATAAAGGCCATGTATGCCATGATTTTGAGTGGAAAAAGTAGTATAAAACTATATATAAAATATCACTGCTTCTGTGTACACATACTTGCATACAAAATTTATAAGGAAATATAGCAATAGAATTAGAGGTTGTTTTTGTTTCCACTTGTTAATTGTTTTTCTTAGTTTTCAGTTTTAAAAAGGATATATATTGTTTTTATGATCAGAACAAATAGCTAAGTAAAAAATTAAAGAGAACTGTCAGAGTTCAAAATGCAAATACCTATAATTTAATACAGTTAGCTGATGGAAAGATTACTGTTGACCATAATATATTTATTTAATGACTTCATCAACAAAAGCGGTTGTACTAAATTTTGACTAGACCCATCTGTGCTGCAAAAGTAAGTAACTGCAATAGCAACTGAGGCTCATGGTGAAGTTAAAGCACATCTGATTATCTGGGCTACTGGGGTGGTTTTACCTGTGTTATTTGGGCTTTGGTTTCGCAAAAAGAGCATATCTTACCAATTTTCTGTGAAGCCAGGAGTCACAAATATGCTTTAGATTAAATGAAAAGGCAGTAGCTTTTATTTATATTTATATAAATGCAAGTAGACATTAATTTAGTCAATCAATAAACATTCATTCATCGCTTATCAAATATTGGGTACTAGAGCAGGATTATGAAAAACAGAAATGTGTAAGTCTCAGAAAAGTAATGGTCTGTGGAGAGATCAACATTTAAGTGTGTTTGAAAGTGCAGAGAGGTACAGATGAAGTTCTAGAGGAACATTGTGAAAGGAGTAGCCATCCTTGCCCTAGAGTTTGGGGAGCTTTCCCAAAGAAAGTAAAATTAGAGATGGGCTTTGTTGAGTGAATAGGAGTTTGCCAGATGGAAAAAGTGAGTGGGATTCTAGAGAGGAAGAAGATACACAATGGACCAAAAATTTGAGCTAACATGGTATGTTTAGGGACAGGTAGGAAATATGATGTGGCTGGAGCTTAGGATGAGAGGCAGAAGCAAGAGATGACGGTGAGAAACTGGGTTAGGGCCAAAAATGGCCTTCACACACCGGTAGTCACAGTGCTTCTGCTTCAGCAATGATTAATTGTGATTTTCCTGGCTAATAGAATCCTAATCATTATAATCAGGTAGGACTGTTCCTTTTGAATTATGGAAATTATAACTGTTATGACCTGTTCCACAAACACAGGTTATAAATATGATCACATCTCTTTAATCGCTTTTACAGGTAATCATTCAAGCTTCCACAGTCCTTATTAGCAGGAAGTCTATTATCTCCTCCTGAGGTCCCTCCCGCCACCTCCGGATTGTCCGTGAATCCCAGGACTTTTCTCAGGCCGAATGGGTCAGTCCTCCCCCAAAACTCTGTAGCTAGATCCACCTGTGACTGCCGTGCCATCTGGCCACTGCATGACATTGTTCATACCCCTGAGTCACAGCAATGCTCATTTTGGGCAACAAGATTGCAACTCATTCTCATCTTCAACTATTACTCCCTACACCATAACCTCTCTGGGTCAGGGTGGCTGGATCTGGAGAAGCTTCTGGAATTGGCCACATGCTAGGCTGAAATCAGCCCTTCCCCTAGAGCCCTGGGCGACTGTGTTGAGCAGCCCAGACTTCTCCCTTCATCAGGCTCACTTCATTTTCGTTGTTTCCAGGACTTTCTTTGTCCCAGGACCTTAGTCATTGTCACTGTGACCCAACAGGTCTCTCATCCCCAGCCCCCAATCCAAGGAGGCGGGTGAGGACACTGGGGCTTTCCTCCCAGAAGGCCCTACTCTCCTTTACACACTGATTTCCCTCCTTCCAAGTGTCCAGGTTATTCCTCCAGATGACTCAGAGGTAGATGGAATATACACGATGGGATATAAAAATCAGGTTATGGGCTGCCTGGGTGACTCAGTCAGTTAAGCCTCTGACTTCGGCTCAGGTCATGATCTCATATTTTGTGGGTTCCAGCCCTGCATCGGGGCTGACAGCTTGGAGCCTGGAGCCTGCTTTGGCCTGCTAACGCTCTGTCTCTCTCTCTCTCAAAAATAAAGAAACATTTTTAAAAACGTTAAAAAACAACAGATTGTTGTCCTGCCCCTATACCTCCAAAAGTGCCTAATTGCTTCATATTTACATAACTAAGACACCAAGTGATTCTTCCAAGAACAAAAGACCTTCAAAGTGATTTTCTGTTCCTGCCTATAAAGAGAAGTAGTTACAGTTTATTTCACTAAAATAATCAAGTGTTCAACCATGTCCCCTATTTAAAAACAAAACAAAACAATGATAATGTGCTTGTATACCATATGACAAATTACGTAACTTGCATAAGGTGGAAATAGCACTTGACCCCCCAATCCATGTGTTTAACGACTATGCTTACAGCCTCTTCTCATTCAGTTTTGATGCTAATATGTCATTATTTATCTTATAACTCAGATAGTATGTTAATCAAGTTTATTGCAGGGATAGAAATCTCTAAGTGTAAGCACTCTTCTGAACTATTGATAAAAGAGAGCTGGGCAACAAGTGTATTTATGAACTAGTGCATTTATATGGAAGATGGGTATACAGTATTTACTGTAAGAGAAAGTTGGTGCTCTCTCTGCAAAGGTAGGTCACAGAAGGGAGAACAGTATTCACACACACTTCTGGAGGGATTGAAACTGAGCAGTAATGAACATTTGAGTCGACACATCGTTAACAAATAGCATTCTTTAGAACTCTTGAAATGGGAAAGCTATCTACAAGGTTGGATTGATGTGTATTTATTTTGCTTTGCCCCACTTGGTGCAAGTGTAGGCCAGTCAACTGACCTTTTCAACTGATCAGTTGAATGAACATTACCTCTCATCCTTCTCCTCTTCAGGTTTGATAAGAATGAAAAACAGAGTCCACTAGATTGTTCTCACCTTTTCTCCTACGTATTATTTTCCCATTAGCATTATTATTTCTCTCAGTAAAAATGAAAGTGAAATTGCATGTATATCATATTTCATAAACAAGACAACATTCTGACACGTTATCAGCAGTTTGTGTGTGTTTTTTTTAATGTTTTATTTATTTCTAGGAGTGAGAGAGAGAGACGGCGCAAGCAGGGGAGGGTCAGAGAGAGGGAGTCACAGACTGAAACAGGCTCCAGGCTCTGAGCTGGCAGTCAGCACAGAGCCTGACACGGGGCTCGAACCCACAAACCGCGAGATCATGACCTAAGCAAAAGTCGGACGCTTAACCGACTAAGCCACCGGTGCCCCAGCAGTTTGTGTTTTTTTTTTTTTTTTTTAAGAGGGAAACCACATGCTGTAAAATGTGTGCTGCAATATCTGGAGTTCCTCATAGAAATTCCAGGAGGTTGAGACACCTCTGAGAAGTGTCTGTACATCCAAAGGGGGACAAATTGCCGTCTTCTGACAAAACCTCAATGACACCTGACGCCTAGACTGCTAAGACCAGAGTCCTACCGCTCACCTCCATTTGTAAGACTTTCTTTCCCGCGCTTGCCGGGGCCCCGTGCAGTGCCAGGGCCAGCACTGTAATTCAGGAGAACTATTGAGCTGTTTGTTCACGCCGGTTGTACTACAAAATCAAATCCCTATGTGCCACTTCATATCACTGTGTCGTGTTGCCATTGGTGATCTTGCTTTATTATTGTCGTTATTTTATATATTTAGAATTTTCTTAGCTTTTAAATCTAGCTTGGATTTGAGATACACAAGAAAGGAAAAATAAGATAAAAAAAACATAGAGGGACTCTTAAATTCAGAAAACAAACTGAGGGATGTTGGAAGGGAAGCGGGTGAGTGGCATGGGCTAACTGAGTGACGGGCATTAAGGAGGGCACTTGTTGGTTTGAGCACTGAGTGTCTTATGTAAGAGGTGAATCACTGGGTTCTACTCCTGAAGCCAAGACTACTCTGTATCTTAACTCACTTGAATTTAAATTTTTAAAAATAAAATTTAATTAATTTAAATAAAAAAAGAAAAATGATAAACTGATATTCTTATATCAGCTTTATTCAGTTTTCACATTTATCCAGTTCTTCTACTTTATTCAGAAACTAACAATTCTGGTTGGCCCTTACTTTTAAGACGTGAGGAACCCATTTCTGTCTTTACTTGGATTTGGATATGCTCTATGTTGGGATGAGGAAGCATTCCACACTGAAAGAGGGTATGTGTTTTTTTACAAGTTAGATGAAGTTTGTACTTTTCCGTTGGCTGAGTGCACGCTCTGAATAAACAGAGATATTCTCTGGTTCCTAAGGACAAGGAATGAGGACTGTGCCTTCCTGGCTTTCCCACAAGATTTCCCCAGATTACTGGCCCAGACTAAGAACTTGTGGGCAATGATATAGAATCTAACTAACAATTCTTGAAAACCTACTATGTGCCAGGGACCATGCTTGACGTATTTGCCTCATCTCATTTAATTTTCTTAACAATCCCATGAGACAAGGACCATTTTCCTTACTGTACAGTTGAAGAAACTGAGGCCCAGGGAGATGTGGTAACTAGCCTCAAGTTACAGAGACCAAAGTAGCCAAGCAGGGAATCAAACAATACTCAGATTCGTGGCCACCATCTTTCTGGGCCACACACTGCCCATCTGCAGACTCGAGTGGCTTGGGGGCCCAAACTCCACGCTAGGAGCAGGGTCCAGTCATTAAATGAAGCCATGCATTTGTGTCAGGTTTAGAGACAACCAGAATATCAGAGCAGAGGCTTTGGAGCTCACTTGGGCACTTGCTCACACTTCTTTCCTAACCTCTTCTGCCTGGCCCTTCACCTTGAACGTGGTACAGGCCCTGGTGTTCCATGCTGACAAGGACTGAGTCACTTTCTCAGGGGCTTGAAGGAGGCTCTGTGTGTCTTTTCAGAGCCAGCTTTGCACCAACAGCTATGCTTCTGTTGTTTGGAGGCCTTAGCATTCCTCATTTCAAACTGATTATTTCTTTATTATCTTAATATAATATCATTGGCCATCTGGCTGATTTGAAATGTGAAGGAGACTAATACTGTACAATAAGGATTTTCAGGAGAAGCACCAAATCTATAGGGATATTCAAGGCATTTGCTTTTAAAAAATGATTTTTTTCTAACCTGTGCTGACTGTGATTTTATCCTTATTTAGAGAATTCCATCACTTTAATAATTTGGTACTGTTTTGCTGGGAGATGCAGAGATAATGTAAAAAGAGTATTTTTTTTCCTTTTTATGGATTAAAAAATGTTCAGAATTTTTACTTGTAGTAATTTAGTCTCTCTTATTTTTTCTATGTTGCAAGCAAAACGTACCTTGATTTAAACTGACATTAAGCACATATCTTTTAGCGAAACCAAAGATCATGATCCTTAGATACACCGATTAGATTTTTTCCCACAACAGTTCACGTTTGTGCTTTGGATATGAGTGGCTAGTTTGACTCTGGAGCAGACAGTGGGCCCTTCAGGATTCTTTGTCAGCAGGCACCTGAATGCCTTTGAAAGAACTTCCTGAGTATTTAGATGCCCCTTCTCTCTAAGGGTACAAGTGTGCATTCTGTGCTTAGATACAGTTACGTAGTTTGGGAGTTCATTTATTAAAGGTCTGTCACATGCCAAGCACAGAATTGTCTTCCATACATTATCATGTCCCATTTCACCCTCACAACCATCCCGTGAAATAGTTATGG
Source organism: Crocuta crocuta (assembly GCF_008692635.1). Taxonomy (NCBI): domain Eukaryota; kingdom Metazoa; phylum Chordata; class Mammalia; order Carnivora; family Hyaenidae; genus Crocuta; species Crocuta crocuta. The sequence goes on along the minus strand of NW_027533334.1, from coordinate 8,870,534 downwards.
GATGGGCATATAATATTCCCTTCGCTTTTCAGATAAGGAGGCTGAAGTTCAGGTAGATCAATGTCCCAATGGTAGGCGTTAGCTAGTGCCTAATGATAGCAGGGCTCGCCAGTTCTGTCTGCCATTTTCAACTGTAACAGCTTGCCTGGGAGTGGACTAGCTGCAAAGTTGTAGGAGATGAGGCTGAGAAAGTGGTGGAGGGCTTTGAATTCTATTCTAAGTGACACATCAAGCTTTGGATTCATGTATTCATTCCTTACCTATTTAATGGGCACCTAATGTGTGCCAAACAGGATGGGCACTGGGGGCATCACAGTGAATCAACAAGCTTGTTTACAGGGGTCCTCTGGCTGCAGGGGGAGACAGTTGCCGAGACAGCAGTTAGAGAGTGACGGCAGCTTGGGCAGGAGAGGGTGGGCCTCTGACTACCATGCTAGCAGAGGTGAGAAGCTGGGTTCTAGATGGACTTAGAAGAGAGCACCAATGGGATTTTCTGAGCAATTGAATATAGACCCTGCTCACCCAGGCTTTAACAGGAACTCAGGTCAGCCTACATCCTAAACCTGTATTCTTTTAACTATGTTAAAGTTCTCGAGTGTAAAGTGGCTTCACAACAAAACAGTATTCAGTTTGGTGGGAAATGTAGCTCCCATGCAGCCCCTTAGCACTAGGCTTCTGAAAGGAGAACACTTGTTGGGGCAGGAGGAAGCGGGTCCGGGCTCCATTCCTCAGGAGTGTTTATCATCCTGGCTGGAGCTGACCGGCCTGTTCCCTGGAAGGCCACACTTGTGTAGTTACACTGGAGATTAGTAGTGTGCCCGTCTCAGCGCCCCTCACAGTCCTTCCCTGTGGCCCCCCTGTGGTGAGGCAGGAGGATTGATCCTCTTCATAAGATTCAAGCCCAGCTTCGTGTTTTTCTGTCACGGTTATTTCTCTCAAATGATATTACAAGGTCCAAATCAGAATAGGTTCTAATTCTTGGTCACAAAATGGGACTCTTAGCATATTGTGTTCCCCTTTTTTTAAATTTCGAAAACAGACATCCTGGTACTTAACTTTTACTGAGCAGACACAGTCACTCACAAAGGGTCCTAGATGCGCCAGATTGGCCAGCAACTTTAATAACTCCAAGATAGAAATTTGTGTTTCCCAAGTCGATGAGATTGTCACCAAGCTGTTTGTGAAGCAATAAGGTAAATAAAATGTCATCAGCATGCAATTTGTTTTCATTGACCTTAAATGAATGACCTTATATTTCCAAAGAGTAAAGGAAAATGACTGTGGGTTACCATTAACACGGTACTTGCTTCGCAGCTATCACGGCACTGAGGATAGCGTGGGCAGCTTGTGGATTTAGACTAAGGAGCAACCCCCTACACACCTTAACTTGAATCAGAGCCAAGTGATTGCGTTTCAATTAGTCATTGGAAGACTCCCTGATCTGCCTAGAGTCCTGACTGCATCTTCTATATGCAATCTAACATTCCACTGACCTTGGCCATACACTGGATCCTGCTGGGCAGGTTGTCGGTTCAGGATGTGATTAGAGGCTCTCACTTCCTAGCCTGCAGGCAGCATTTGCACAACCCCTTTCCCCATTAGCATACCCTGGAGATCAGCCCTGAGGGCGCTTCTTTGCTGTGTCAGCCACACTCTGAATCAGGCAGCCACATCAGCAGGAGATGAATATGTGTGCCTCTGAGTCCCTCCTGCCTCCAGAATGCAGATGAGGGGCCTTGCCATTTTTAAAAAAATTTTAAATCACCTGAAGGATCACTTGTTTTATTTTATTATTTTTCCCAGGGTTGCAACCAAAGAGGACTCTGCGTTTGGTGCTCTGGACGGCAGAGGAACAAGGTGGAATCGGTGCCTTCCAGTATTATCAGTTACACAAGGTAAGGAAGTAGCCATGGGTTGCTGGGCATTTGCATGTTTAACAGTAGTGTGAATAAATCAAAGACATCTTGTCCAGAAGATTCTCAGCAGTTCTTTGTGGTAGGCTGACCCCAGCAAACACTGCTTGCAAACGCTGTCTGCATCCAGTCCCACAGCAGAGAACGCACTGGTGGACCGAGGGTACTCTGTTGTGGAGTTCACTGAAGGCTTCTCTGTTTCTACATCAGTCTCTGACCTTAGGGGAATCCCCCCTACCACACTGCCATTTTCTTAAAGTCTTTCTGGTTCATCTATTTGTTGTGTGCCAGAGAAATAGTAGTAGATAAGCATTGCCTCTCCCCCACGGAGCCCTCTCCTATACTTTTATGCCCTAAATCCTCTTGGGAGCACTGGTATTTGAGAACCAAATGCCAGGGCCTAGAGTCAGCCAGGAGCATAGGTAGTAGCGGTGGGAATGGCAGCAGCTCAGCTCTGGCTATGTGGCAGACAGCTCTGTCTGACATTGACCTTAATAAGGCAGAGGTGAAGCTTGAGGCAAGAAGGTGATAGTAGAAGATGATTATTAGAAATACAAGACCACATTGAAAACTGGGGACAGGGAGATTAATGTCAAGAACAACCTCTGAGAGAGGGCAGAGTGTACAAGCTCAGAGATACTCTGGAGCAAATCAAGTGTTAGTTCAAAGAGGAATTCCCAGATCGGTGGGCGAGCTGCTAAGCAGTGATGGGCAGAGGAGCAGGGTCTGGTCTGCTGCTGCTGGGAGGTTTTTCCTGCATTTCCAGATTACAAGGAACAGATCTGCAAGCTTAAATGATCAAAATCAGAGAGAGGTTTGTTTTTGTTTTTTTTTTTTTTTTTTTTTTGAATTTTGTTTATATCTTTTTGGATCATTTACAGAGTCAGTCTCTATAACCCTATTTCAGTTAGAGCTTAAGAATAATGAGCTAAGGGACATGAATTTGGCCACCGAAGATAGCTATTTACTGTACAAAGGAAAATCATGCTTTATGCTCAACTCTTTAACCGCTTCAGTTCTTCTGGCCTCGAGTGATCCTGGGGAATCAGATTATTCCAGATACGTGTCCTTGGGTTTGGTGGGTCAGTAGCATCATCTTCTATATGCTGTGGTGGACTGGAGCTCCAGATGAGAGCTATTCTAGATTCAGCAACATTCATTTAATATATCGTCCCACCTACTATGCTTCATGCATTAGAGTAGGCACTAGATTTCATGTCATTAAACAAGTCACCTTAAACTTACCCAGACTGCAGTATAAAGAAGGACACCAACCATTGAACTTTATAGTTATACAGTAACTGTATAACTTTTAGTTGTTATACAGGAAGTTAGTAGTTATACAGGAAGCTCACCTACCCTGCCCAGGGAGAACATTCAGGATAGGCTCCATGGCAGAAATGACATCTAACTAGAGACTTCAGGACTGAATAGAAGTAATGTAAAGAAAAGGACTTGGCAGGGAGGAAATGGGGACTTAGTAGTGGGAACTGTATGTGCAAAGGCTGGAGGTAAAGAGAGCACCGCACACCGAGGAACAGGAAGGGATCCCAAGTGGCTGGGGCACAGACGGGGAGCTGCAGTGGTCAGAGCACACAGTAGACAGGTAAACGGGCCTGAACACGAAGGACATACACAACATGTTTAGAAGTTCACACTTTATCTTGAGGCGACAAGAGTAACTGAATTATTTTTAAGGAGGAGCTTTTAGATTCTACACATCTTGGACTCTATAAACAACATAATACCTAAGAACTGGTGTGAAACACATTTGTTCTCGATAATATATTCTATTCCAAGAAAAAACATTGGATTTAAACTGTAATGGATCTGGCTTAAACTTTGCTCAACCACTGAAATTCCTTCAATCTGAAAAAAAGAAGGTTTATTTCTCTGTAAGGTTTTGAGTTTCACTGTAGCCTACTAAACTACATGGATAACATCAGAAATAACTTGATTCTAAGTTTTTAGGAGGTTGGCAGAAAAAAAAATATATATATATACATTTTTTTCCGGAGGACATGAAATCACATTAACAGAACTGGTTTATCTTGACAATATCCATGTTGCCTCTCTGCTAGAGTCTGTATATTGGTGGCTGGTCTGCTTTGCATAACAACTATTTGACAGAAGTTTCTATTTTATATTAAAGGCAATGCTACAACCTATAAACCACAACTAGCAGACAAGGGAATATACCCTTCCTCCTCCCACAAATATACCCCCCAAAACATGGCAAGTACAGGCATAGAATGGTCACCACATCTGAACTTTCCGAGGCCTTGTTTTTGCTCTCTCCCCTCTAGTAAGAAACTAAATCTACCCCTGGCCTTTGGGAGAACTGCTTCTAGTCTTTGTTTTGCCACTAACTGGATATGAGACATGAGCAATGAGTCCTTCGGCCTCTCAGAGACTCAGTTTCTTCAACTCAGTTTATTAAAGTTTATCTTCCTCTCTCAACTCTCACAATGTAGAAATGTAGAGAGACTCTCCTATCATAACTATGCTTTGCTCTATTGAGAACAACGTATTATTTACAATTAAAATGTACAATTAAGCATGCCGTTCTAAGATCCACTGTTATTGTCTGTCAGGAAACAAAGGCAGTGTTATCTTCAGCAGTGCAGTCGTAGATCAGTAAACTACCATTATTGAACATTTACTCTACAACAGACACTCCAGTTGGAAGGGAGTTCAGCCATCATCCCTGTCACACTTGCTCCTCCTTCTCTATTATTTCTGTTAATGACAGCGTCATCCTACCACCAGGTGTCAAAATGTCACTGACATCTTTCCCTCTTTCCTCTTCCTTGCGGTCCATATCTAATAAACAGTAAAGCCCCATTGATTCTACATTTTGTCACTTTTGATGAATCTTTCATTTCTATGCCCCCTGGCCTTTTCTAGTTCAGGCTTCCCATGATACCTACCACATCAAGTTAATCTTCCAGAAGCCCAGCTCAATTCAGACAAACCCTCTGTCTCCAAACCTTCAGTTGTTCCCCAGCACTAATAGGATCTAGCCCAAATTGGGGTGCCTGGGTGGCTCAGTAGGTGAAGCATCCAACTTCATCTCAGGTCATGATCTCACGGTTCATGGGACTGAGCCCTGCATCAGGCTCTGTGCTGACAGCTCAGAGCCTGGAGCCTGCTTCCGATTCTGTGTCTCCATCTCTCAGCTCCTCCCCTGCTTGACTCTGTCTATTTCTCTCTCAAAAATAAATAAACATTAAAATAAAAAATTATAAAAAGAATCTAGCCCAAATTGCTTGGCTTTTTGGTCTTTGTGGTTCTCCATGCCATAGTTTCCCACCAGTCTCCTCCAGTGTCTTCTAGTCTGACAAAAATAAGCGGTTCCTTACACATCCCATACTTGTCTTTCTTTCTTTTTTTTTTTTTTTTAAATGTTTTATTTATTTCTAGGAGAGAGAGACACAGCGTGAGCAGGGGAGGGTCAGAGAGAGAGGGAGTCACAGACTGAAACAGGCTCCAGGCTCTGAGCTGGCAGTCAGCACAGAGCCCGACGCAGGGCTCGAACCCACGAACGCGAGATCATGACCTAAGTGAAAGTCGGACGCTTAACCGACTAAGCCACCCAGGCGCCCCCATACTTGTCTTTCTTCATATCAGTAATCATACAGTTTTTCTGCCTTGAATTCTCTTCTTTACATTTTTCATATGTTCAGCAAGGATGAACTCAAATGCCCTCTTTCCCACAGAACATTCTCTGCCTAGGTGTGTGTGAGTGGTTCAGTCAGTTAAACATCGACTCCTGATTTTGGCTCAGGTCATGATCTCAGGGTCATGAAGTCAAGCCCTGCCCCACATGCAGCCTGCTTAACATTCTCTCCATCCCTCTCTCTCTGCCCCTCCCCAACCTGTGTTCATGCATGTGTGCATGCTCTCTCTCAATAAATAAATAAATAAATAAATAAATAAATAAATAAATAAATAAATAAATAAAAATTTAAAAAATGAAATGGAGGGCCTGGGTGGCACAGTCAGTTCAGTGTCTAACTTCGACTTAGGTCATGATCTCATAGTTCGTGGGTTCTAGCCTCACATTGAGCTCTGTACTGACAGCTCAGAGCCTGGAGCCTGCTTCGAATTCTGTGTGTCTCTCTCTGCCCCTACCCCACTTGAACTCTGTCTCTCTTTCTCTCCTTCTCTCTCTCTCCCTCTTAAAAATAAACAAATATTAAAAATATTTTTAATTAAACAAAGAACATTTTCTGACTAACTCTTGAACCCCTGATTGAACATAAACTTTCTATCCTTGGAATAAATATAACACCTGATCTAGACATTTCTAAGAATGTGTAATAATTTCTAATCTAAGGAAAGAAGGAAGGGAGGGAAGGAAAGGGAGGGAGGGAGGGAGAGAGAAGTGCAAGAAAGGAAAGTAAAAACAAAAGCAGTCAGAGTCTTTGGCCATAAGGACCTTGCATCCTACTTAAACATTAATTTTAAACACAGACATAAGGAATTTAGTATAACAAACAATATATAATGAGGTTCTAAATTACATACTAAAAGTATCTTGCTTTTACAAAGAACTCTATCCCTGACAGGGTGCCGAGTACTGTAAAAGCTTAGCACGGTAGATAGATGTAAAGGAGTTAAAAAAGGGAGAAATGGCTATGACTTGTTGGTCAGGAGGAAGGCTCCTTGAGGAATATGTGGGTTTGAGTGAGTAATCAGGAAGAGAAAAAAGGGAACGCTACTCTCCTTTATATTAATGATGACTGAGACCTGAGGTATGCCTTTAGCTCCAGTGTAGGTGATATCAGAGAGGAATGGAACTTTTTGGGGGGCGAAGACCTATTTTGGTAATTGAAAAATAAAAGATTTGAACTATTAAAATAATTTTCCTAGCATTTTATGGTATAGTTATGGTTTTTAGTGATCTATATCAGTAAGGGACCAATAATCTGGCTGCAGGCCAAGTCCAGCTGGCCACCTGTTTATGTACAGACCTCAGGCTGAGAGTGGTTTTTACCCCATTAGCTGACTACATGACAGAGACTGCATGTGGCCTGCAAAACCTAAAATATTCAATATCTAACCCTTTACAGAAAAAGTTTGCTGAGCCTTAACCTATATGATAAAAATTATAAAAGATCTTACATTACTATTTCTATACAACAATTTATTTATGGCTTTTTATGACCTAAATGAAAATTTTATTAATTTTGCTTGGAACCAATTAAGTATTCTTCAAGAAGATATTATTATAATGCTATAAATGTACAGGTCCTATCCTTTGTTCTACACACTTTTATTAGGCATTTATTTGATAGTAAAGTTGGCCATACTTACATAGATCACTCATGTGAGTGAGTGAATGCAGAAAATTATTTTTCCTTCTTTTTGTTACTCAGAATGTATTACTTCTTCCTCTTCATATAATCTTTTCAACAGTGAAAATTCTATAAAAGCTATTTTTTAAATGTTTATTTTTTTTTTGAGGGAGAGAGAGACACACAGAGAAGCAGGGGAGAGGCAGAGAAAGAGAGGGAGGCAGAATCCAAAGAAGGCTCCAGGCTCTGAGCTGTCAGCACTGAGCTCAACATGGGGCTCAAACCCATGAACCATGAGATCATGATCTGAGATGAAACCGGACGCTTAACTAACTGAGCCACTCAGACGCTCCTCTAACAGCTATTTTAATGGACACATGTAGCTAAACTTTTGAGGACTAAAATTAAAATTAATATTAACTATCCTTTTCTTAGTAAAATCTTGGTTTACAATGTACTTTTATTAATATATTCATAGAAAAACATAAAATTAAAGTGATTTAAAATTATATGGTGAAACTTATTGCCAAACTAATTTTCAAAATTTTATTCAGATTAATACTTACCTTTACTTTACAGTAATGCTTTCTTTTGAAATATTAGCTAAATTCTTATAATAATTGCTAGCCTTACTAAATTGTTACGAAATATATGAGGCTATTTGTGGTTCATGTATAAATTTTAAGACTCATATGCAATTCTATTATAATGTCTAAACCACTCTTTTCAAGAAAATGAACTTTGGCTCAAAAAGGTCTATAAGCATTTTGGAGGAAGTAACTAAATAAAGTAATTCCACCAGGAAATGAATTTGTTACTGTGTTTTGGAGTCATCTAGAATAGAAATGATCCTGAGGGTACATCCAGCGTGCCCATAACAATTCATAGCAGAAGGTCCTATAAAGGATGTTTACGTATTTTTCTCTTATTATAAAACACTACTTCACATATTTTGATAAGGTGTAAAATGTTCTCTTCCAGATCTAAAGTTCTTCCACTTTCTTTCTTCACATTATAGTAAAGGAACTCGAGAAGTATTTATATGCATATTGCTTGTGCTCTATGTAATTGATTTTTGGAAGTAACATGTTTCTCAGGCTAACAGTGTTTTACTGAAGTATAATTAGCATTCAGTAATAAAATGCACAGATCTTACGCATATAACGCAATATATGTGGCAAATGTATACCCCTGTGTGACCTACACCCAGATGGATATAGAATATCCCCATTATCTTAGGAAGCTTCCCTTTCAGATCAACCCCTGACTCCACCAAAGGTAACTATTATGCTGATATTTATCACCATCGATTCGTTATGCCTGTTCCTGAATTTCATATAAATAAAATCATGCAGTACATGCTCTTGAGTATGGCTTCTTACATGAAACAGTATAGTTTTGTGATTCATCCATGTTGATGCATTAATAGTAGTTCGTCCCTTTTGACTACAGAGAGTTTGCTATTCCATCAGAATAGCACAACTCCTTTATCTGTTCTCCTGTTGATGGCCATTTGGGTTGTTTCTAGTTTTAGGTATTATAAATAAGGCTCCTGTGAGCATTTTTGTGCAAATTTTTTGTGGACATATGCTTCACATGCATTTCTTTTCTTCTCTAGGAGTAGAATTGCTGTGTCATATGATGGGTTATGTCTAACTTTGCTAGAAACTGCCAAAGAAGCGGGAGGCAGTAGCATTCTACATTCCCACCAGCAATGAGAACCCTAGTTGGTCCCCATCCTCTCTAATGCATTATATTGTTAGACTTTCTTTTTTATTATTATTAAATTTTTTTTAACATTTATTTATTTTTGAGAGACCAAGAAAAACAGAGCTGGAGCAGAGAAGGGGCAGACAATCTGAAGCAGTCTCCAGGCTCTGAGCTGTCACCACAGAGCCTGATGTGGGGCTGGAACCCACAAACCATGAGATTGTAATCTGAGCTGAAGTCAGACACTTAGCTGACTGAGCCACCCAGGCGCCCCTTTATTGTTAGACTTTCTATGTAACATAGGCCATTCCTGTGGGAGTAATATTTTTATGTTTTTCAAGGTACAGTTCTCAAGAGTCCCAAGGAAAATCCTGTCTCTACCTCTAATGGTCATCATTCTCTCATCCTCTCCTGTTTTCTTGCCTTTAAGATTGTCATCTTCATTCTGTGTTCTGCCTTATGATTTAAAAGCGACTCAAGGCCTTTTTATCTTGCATGAGGTGTGTAGGGCTGCTAATGATTGCAGTGACCTTGCTTTATTTTGGAGGAAACCCTTGGAAGAGCAGGACACAGAAACTCCATTCTGTTCATAGCTAAAGCTGACTCCCAGGAGCACAGACTTCACATGCAGTCAGGGGACTGTTGAAACTCAACTGGGATCAAAGGGGGCCTGAGGCAAGAATGATCCCTAAAAAGTTTAGAGAAGGAGATTTCTCTTATATCCAGAAAATAGATTATTCTAGAAAAGGGGGAAGAAAGGTGGCACAGAATGCCTTTGTGTTGTTCTTTGTTGATTAAATTATTATTATTTTAAGTTTGCAAATGCTTTATTTTTTAATTTATTTTTTCTTTTTTTTCTTTTATAGTTTATTGTCAAGTTGGTTTCCATATAACACCCAGTGCTCATCCCCACAAGTGCCCTCCTCCATGCCCATCACCCCCTTCCCCTCTCTCCCACCCCCATGAGCCCTCAGTTTGTTCTCAGTATTCAAAAGTCTCTCATGGTTTGCCTCTCTCCCTCTCCCTAACTATTTTTTCCCCTTCCCGTCCTCCATGGTCTTCTGTTAACTTTCTCCGGTTCCACTTATGAGTGAAAGCATATGGTATCTATCCTTCACTGCCTGACTAATTTCACTTAGCATAACACCCTTGAGTTCCATCTGCGTTGCTACAAATGGCCAGATTCCATTCTTTCTTACTGCCATGTAGTATTCCATTGTATAGATAAACCACATCTTGATCCATTTGTCAGCTGATGGACATTTAGGCTCTTTCCATGATTTGGCTATTGTTGAAAGTGCTGCTATGAACATTGGGGTACGTGTGCCCCTATGCATCAGCATTCCTATCTCCCTTGGGTAAATTCCTAGCAGTGCTATTGCTGGGTCATAGGGAAGTTCTATTGTTAATATTTTGAAGAACCTCCACACTGTTTTCCAGAGGGGCCGCATCAGTTTACATTCCCACCAATGAAATTATTACTTGTTAAAAATATGAACTCCTTTATTGGTTGAATTCAGTTTGCACTCACTAAGAAGGAAATATCACCACATATAGAAGGATATTATTGTGCTCCACTAATTTTTAAGAGTTTACTTATAAGAGTAGAATTTAACTTTGGAATTAGAAAATATTATAGATTGTTTTATTTAACTTTCAAATCAGTGAATAAAATGAGTGTTGTCCAGATGCCATTCGCCTAATCTGCTTTTCATGGGAACCATGTTACTTTCTTCTCTACTCTTAGAAGGAGATCACAATGTCAAGGATTATGACAAAGGGGGAGGAAATGTACAAAGGAGGAAAAAATATCCTAGAATAGTTTGAACTAGGTTTCTGGTATTTTTAAATCTTTTCCATTTTAAGCAAAACTATCCGTCATAATTATAATGAGTAAGGTAATCTAGCCTTGAAAAAGCCTCATTACACAAGGTAATCAAATAAAATAGATTGATATGTTCTATTCTGGCATAAAAAATATTTTAACCTTTTCCTGATTTATTGCACAAACTACCGGCAATTGAATTATAGGGATTATGAGCACTGCTGTGTTCTGGTAGTCATTAATTAGGGCTATATTTTAAATAGGCTTTATTAAATGAGAGATGGAATCTATGATCACTCTAAATACATCAGATCATTCTAAGTACCCCAACTCTTGCCAACTCTAAAGGAGAAAAAGTTGGAATGAATGTGTATGATATTTTGTCAGAATTTCTAATGTTGCCATGCCAAGGAACAAAATTCCTCCTACATAAATATACAAAATTCCTAGCTTTTCTTAGTCATGGGGTTCTTGCCAACTTCCCATCCCTCATTAGGCTCGTGTTTCGTTCTAAAATAAAGGTATATGGCAGAAATGCTCGTGAGACTTCTTCACGGTGGCTGTGCAAATGGATTTACTTAGGCATTTTTATTTCACCAACCCTATCGCCTCAATATCATGTGAATATAGCTTGGGCGACACTGCCAGAGTGGGAACAGTTTTGTGCTCCTCTGCAGCTCTGGTTATAAAAATAATAGACCTGATATACCCATTCGGCATAATTGTGTCTGGACCGTGTCTCCAGCGCGGCCTTCCTTACATCGTTAATGTTCCATGCAGTATAGACATACTAATCACAGGTTATTGTCTCAATTGTTACTGCTGGGCTTTTATGCATCCTGTGTTTTTCTATCTGTGCCTAGGTATTTGCATAGTCGGTCAAGCACACCACAAAATTGGTTTAAATTTCACTTATCTCAGTGTGTCGTTGGTCTGGAGCCCCTCGTAGTTCCAACATTCACATAATTTCTACAGGCACACCTGGGAGCTCTTTGGGGTCTTATTAGAATTTATGAATTAATTTTTTTTAGTAAAGTGAAAAAGCTGTCTTTTATATTTTTTGCTGTCTCCTGTGTAGATTCCATTGTGACTATGGGACTTCAGAAGCCTCTGTATGTGTAGTGTTTATATATAGACGTACGTCAGCCTGGGCAGAAATATCAAAATATTCCCTTTGATACTGAGGAATCACATTATGTCACCTTGTGAATGAACATGAGTAGACTTTGACTCATCTCTTTCCTTTATCTCTTTAGAAAGGATCCTTCTTAGCTGGTTTTTATTATCTTTTCCATGTAGAAGAAAAGAAATAGTTTAAAGTGAAAAGACTGGCTGTGCCAGCTAAAACTGACTCTTCCCATATCCTTTGGGTAGCAGGACTTTGCCTACAGTTGTGGGGCAATATTTATCATATAACGCCTTACAGTTTCAGATCACAATGAAGTCTGGCTTGAGTGTTAGTTGTAACTCTATACATGTAAAGAACAGTATCCTGACTTCTCTGCTACCATTGGTAACCTAAATAAGGCAACTACACTCTTAAGGTTGTTCTGAGAACATTGTGCCAAAACACTGAGGTCTATTGTAACTTCCCTTGGCTAGCATCTTATCTCATTTATTCTGCATTCCTGAAACTGTGAAGGACTTCAGTTTGCATCCAGCTTACTGGAGGTTGCCAACTAGGCACAAACAGTTTCTGCCTCAGTGCCTCCCTATTGCCAACTGGGTCGTGATCCAACCTGGAAGGACCCATAGCATATTTGGTGCATGAACTTTCTAAGGAAATCAGGTTGGCTCACCAGGACACACAAATCTGAACTGAAGTATCATGCCTTAGGCTCACAAGTGACCTCTATGGCTCAGAGCCTTTGGAACTAAATTGTCCCATTACATGTGTTTGGGATGTACTAAGTTACAGAATCAGCAAACCACTTTTGAATCGCCAGCACTATTTTAATTTGCCCAGGACTGTCTTCTTCCCTTCATCTTCTAACCAAAGACTGGCAGACTTTTTCTTAAAGGTCCAAATAGTAAATATTTTAGGCTTTCAAGCCATATGGTCTCTCTACTTAACTCTGATATTGTAGTGCAAAAGCAATCACAGACAATACTGGACAAATGTGCATGGCTGCATTTCCATAAAACCTTATTTAAAAAACACCACCAGGGGCACCTGGGTGGCTCAGTTGGGTGAGCGTCTGACTTCGGCTCAGGTCATGATCTCGCGGTTTGAGGGTGCGAGCCCCACATCGGGCTCTGTGCTGGCAGCTAGCTCAGAGCCTGCAGGCTGCTTCTAATTCTGTGTCTCCCTCTCTCTCTGATCCTCCCCTGCTCATGCTGTCACTCTCTGTCTCTCAGAAATAAATAAAACATTAAAAAATTTTTTTAAAAAAACACCACCAATCAGCAGCAGGTCAGATTTGGCATGCTGGTTACTTTTGTTGACTCCTGTTTTATACCCTTATTGGGAACAAGTTCAGGAAACTTTCTTCTGAAGCCTCTTCCAATCTCACAGTCTTACCTTTTGGTGGAAGAGGTTTGTAGCACATAGTGGAATTCTAGCATTTTGGATATCTTGTATCTAACATTTAGTTGTGTCTTGGTGGGCTTTAGTGGGACGATTTGTAAGCTCAGTTCTCAAGAGGTGACAGTTGTGTCTCCTTAGGCATTTTGCTAACAGAACACACCATCACTAGGTTGGTCTCTTGCCTTAGTGATACCCAGCTGAGGAGGCACGCAACAGGCAAGGTAACCTGGCTGGAGGAAGGGGTTAGCATACTTTTCCCACTATAAGAGCAGAACCCTTTATTAAGATAACTAAATTCAATAGTATTCAAAAATATATTTTAAGGGGCATATTTTTTTAAAAACTCTTTACATATTGAAGGTTATTTTCAAGAAATAAACACCCCAATACACCTTAGCAACTTTCTTCCTAACCCCTAACAGTTGTCATTAAACTGTGGTTTTAGAACCACATCCTAGTTTTATCCATAGATTTGCCTACAGTATTTCATTTTTAAACATGAATTATTGTCTAGGAGAGAGGCTTTTCCCAGGGGATGCCCATAACATCCTATCTTTTGATAACCAGTAGCCCCTCTGGAAGTTTGTGCCCTGCTGCTGGCTACTATGGTTTTTGTGTACTTCTTTTTTTTTAATTTTTTAATGTTTTATTTATTTCTGAGAGAGAGAGAGTGTGTGTGTGTGAGCAGGGGAGGGTCAGAGAGAGAGGGAGACACAGAATCTGAAACAGGCCCCAGGCTCTGAGCTGTCAGCACAGAGCCCGATGCAGGGCTCGAACCCACGAACCGTGAGATCATGAACCAAGCTGAAGTCGGACGCTTAACTGACTGAGCCACCCAGGCGCCCCGGTTTTTGTGTACTTCTGCTAGAGTGATAAATGTATAGCCATCACAGAATGGTCTGTCAAAGATGGCTTGAGGAATGAATGGGCAGAATAAAACTGGCAGGGCTGCCAGCAAGGTCAGTGCTAGAAAGCAGCTACTGGGTGGTGAGTTCACTTTGTTCTCTGAGAAACAGTGTCCAGAAGCCACAATCAGTAGGACTAAAACTATGTTACTTTCAGGACCGAAGATCAAACAGGGAATTGAGAAGCAGAATCATAGGACACCATTGTGACTACACCCTGAGTACTTTCCATAGTCCTTTATCCTTCTCCATGCAACTCATTCTAATGGGCCATCCTAGAAGTCATAACCCAAGTCCAGTGGTGTCTTAAATGTGCCACTTGTCCCCTGATAGTTGATCTTGGAATAATTTTTTTTCCTAACCAAAAGATTAGGGCTTTTATTCCTTTTTTTTCTTTCAGAAGACCCTATTCTTGCATACTCTTATCAAGTGCTTGTCCTGCATTTGCAATTATTCATTGTAGAAGCTGAGGTTACCCCTAGCAACCAGCAGTTTCAGAGTTTTGGTATGGTTTCAGAGTTCTCTTAAAGGAGAGTTCTCAGAATCAATTTCTAAAGGGCTTTTATACCCCACACAGCAAAACATATATAAACAACAATTCAGATTTTAAAAGCTTAACAAGACCTTTCAACAAAGGTTTAAAATGGTTTCATAGCATGAGTTATTTTGATATTAGACAGAATTTCCATTACGAGTTAAAACAGGAGTATAATTTGCTTTTATAGATTTCTATAGTTTCATTTAATACAACTCATCCAGTGAGATGCACCACCCCATGAAATCACAGGCAATGACTGTGTAAATACTTGTAAATGTGTTTCAGGAAACTCTCCTGGCATTAACTGAGGGCTGGGAGAATGTATGGCATGCATCCTTCCCCCCTCACTGGCATAACTGGATGGTGTTTTCCCCTATAAAGCTCTGGAAAATACTTTATTATACCCTGCAGAGCCAAATGGGAAGCAATCAAGCTGTTTTGTCATTTGGATTAGGAAAGGTCAAAGGGAAGAGAATGTAATAGTAGATGGAGGAAAAAGTTCTTTGTGCAAATTGTCCATTTTTTTCCATGTAAGGGAAAGTAATTTGTTCCTTTTAATAGATTTGAAAATCCAGTACTACAGACTTTTTTGGATAGATTCACAGAGAGAAAAGAAACCATCAAGAATTTTAAAAGATCTCATTTCCCAAATAAATATGTAGCAAGTTATTACTATTTACAAGATGTCATTGTAATAATCTCTTGCACCAGTGTGATCATTTGCAAATAAGAGCACTCTTTCATAGACTTTGATAATAGTAATGACTCTGGTAATTGCCAGTCAATGTACTGTTTTCATTATTTCACACATAAAAACAAAGAGGCCCAGAGAAATAAAGAATGTTCCAAAGTTGCACAGCACAGCCATGAGGTATAGAACGTGAACTTGAACCTAGCTTTTCTATCTCAAGATTTCAGCCATAATAACTCCTATGACCATGTACTTCTCTTCCACCCATCTTAAATATAGGATATATATATATTCACATATTTATATGCATAAATATTTACATATTTATATATATGATATGGGATATAGGTCAGACTGAAGTATATACACACCAATAAAATCAGGCATGGTGGTTAACACATGAATGGATGAATGGAGAAGACACTTCAAAATGCTTAGTTTAAACTACATACAGCACAGAATCATATTCTACAACATTTTAGAGGATAAGGCTATACAACATTATATAATCATGTAGACATCAGTTGTCACCAATGTTTTACATTGGTACTTGCTCTGGAGAGTATAGAAATAATTCTATTTATTTGTTCCTGAAGTTAACTCTCTACATCTTGCTGCAATGATTAAAAAAAACTTTTAAATCTTTGCTGTAATATTCTCTTAGCTTGGGACATTTTCTAAGTAAAGTTTTAGCTGGACAATAGACAAAATCAAAAAACATCTAAAGAGAACTATCAGTGATATGAAATACCTTCTCATGCTGATAATGTTAAGATCATTCCACCATTTGAAAGATTGTCTTCAGATCAGAGGCACCCCAGGATACCACCTCAAGATATCTCCCAGTGCATCTAATCTTAAAAGAAAAGAAAAAATGAGAGCAAATTTCTAATCCTCCAGAGATGGTAATAGCATATATATTTATCTGTTTATATATTCTCTACATGTGTAGTGCTTAGACACCTAGAAAAATATATCAGGACACTCCACATATCAGTTTCAGCTTTCTACTTCCAAGTGACTGTGCCTGACACACCAAGGATACCAGGGTGGATCCCTGCTTGTGCTATTTTTTAATTGTTTTTTTATTTATTTCTGAGAGAAAGAGAGACAGCGTGAGCAGGGGAGGGTCAGAGAGAGAGGGAGACACAGAATCTGAAACAGGCTCCAGGCTCTGAGCTGGCTGTCAGCACAGAGCCTGATGCGGGGCTCAAACCCACAAATGGTGAGATCATGACCTGAGCCAAAGTCGGACGCTTAACTGACTGAGCCACCCAGTCGCCCCCTGCTTCTGCTATTTTTAAAGATTTCCAAGGACAAGCTTTCATTAGTGTCAATATTTTTTAACATTATTAGACAATAAGGATACTCCAGGCCATGTCCACTTAGTAATTCCTTAATTTAAGGATGCAGCTTAGGGTACTGCAGGAGCAAGTATAACAGAAAGTAGCTGTGAGATCTCCAAAAGGTAGTGTCCCTTAATCCTATCTGCCTTAGTGGTTTCCGTGTGAGCGCACTAAGTGGGGAGAGGTGAGTTGGGGACAAGACATGAATTGTTAATTGCAAAAGAGACATTTAAATGTTATCTGCAAACTAAACTCCAAGAACAAATGATTCAACATTTGTTCCAGTTTTCGTCTGTTTGTTTTTAAGAAAGTGGACTCTAACTTATTCTTTCTTTGGTTAGGAAATAAAATAATCTTCAGCATGTTCTTTTCTTCATAATTGAGAGCTCCATTTGTTGGGACTTTAATTGGCAAACTGTTTACTGAGTGTGTTGGAAAATTGTACCTGCCAAAATGGATTGGTGTTTGCTGTTCTTCAGTGAGAGACAGCCGTGATCAGGAGCCGCCCCTCATGGCTAGCTCAGGCTGCCAAAGTCTAATACGACAGAAATGGAAAGGAGAATAGAAATCAAAGACAGATTCAAGAGTGTAACAAAGGCATTAAACCTATTGGCTTCTACAAGAGCTTGGCAGAAAGGCTTTGACCACCCATGTGATTTTTATCTTTTCATCTTTTCGGCAGTTACCTTACCATGGCACACGGTGGTGATGGCTTCCATTGACAGTCTCTCTTTAAACAACTTTTTCGGAATCACCAAGCCAAAAATGGAGGAAATAAAGATGGAAAATGTATTCACTTGTACACAAAGCTTCCATCTTTAGTTCTCTGACACTGTATTTACTGGCTAATTATACTGACACTCCTACTGTACAAAAATATTGAGAATGCAGATATAATTTCCCAGCTAATTATTGCATTATATGGGAGTGACATGTGTGAAGTAATAAATTAACATTGTCTTCATAAAAGCCAGCAATTGTGGACTTTCATATTTAAATTCTCAAGTGGGATGGAGTGCACTTCTCTCATGACTACTCTGATTAAGTGAAAAATGCTTTCTATATTTATGAGTGTAATACCACCTTCTTTTAACAGATCTTTACCACTAACATAGGGTAGTGAGATGCACATGAGTAAATTATTACTGACAGAGAAACCCGAGGGATGTCAAGGAGATGGCTACCAGCAGCTACCACAGTCTACACAGTCTGTTCCTCTTCTCTTAAACACGGCTCAAGCGATAGATGCATGAATCAGGGTGAAGGAAACTTCCTTTTATTTTTAAAAAACACAATCATTTACACCTCTTCAACTAGAAAGACAGAATGCCAAATACTATATTTTCAAATTTAAACTGGAAAATCATGGTGGAGCCTGAGGAGGGGAGAAGGAACTGAAGTGTGACTCGGTAAGATTGCTTGCAAGAAATTCGGCCTCTACTTCTTTGATTTAAGGCTTATTAGTTAATTGTAAGGAGTGCAGTTAGGATTTATAAAACTTTAAAGGAAAAATAAAACTACATTAAATGTCCATTTTTACACTGATGGTAGCATACAGCAACTCACACTGTTGTAATTATAGCCAAAGTCTGTCCAAATCTAAAGATGGCACTGGAATACCTTTTGGCCATCGGCAGTAAGGTCTCCACATCAAGGTGAGAGGCCACTTTGTGTAACTTGTGCTCCTCATTTTGACAAGGAGCTAAAGATGTGCCTTTAGAGCTGACCATCTGCTTATGAGGCATATTGAATACAGGCTTTTCTCTTTGTTTTCAATCTGGCTACTTCTTTTCCATTTTACTTCTAATTTCATATTTTTAAAAGCCAGACAGCTTCTCCTGAAAGTCTGAGGAAGCTTTTCACAAATTGTTCAGGACCTGCTTGGAGGCCTCCAGATGCATGTTTGGTTACACCAGTCTTTGCAAACCCTGAACATTCTGGGATCTAATCTGAAGATTTGGTGATTCCTACTGCCTTTGTTTTGCCTCATGTGAAAATCAATCTTTTGCATACATCAAAACTTTATAAAGAATTATAATCCATAATTAGGGACGCAAATTTAAAATGTGTGTTGACGCTAATATGAATAACTTAGCTAAGGTGTAAAATGAATTACCAAAACCCTTTCTGGTGATGTATGATGAAGTTTGCACATGGTCAAGCAATGATAACTAATTAATATATGGCACGATTTGTTTCTTTGCCTGGTATTTGGGAAGTATGTTACAGACTGTATCAATAGCAAGATTCCTTCTCATTTCCAGAAATGTTAAAACATGAGAAAAATGTATTCTTATAATCAAGGAAATCAGTGTTTATCTGTTGAATTCTATAGCGGAAAAATAGAAGACACAAAAACATCAGAAAAATAGTATTGAAATAGCTTGCTGGCTTCTGATTTACCCAAGATAGTCCAGTTTCCATACATTGTCCTGCCATAATTACCAGTCTTTCATCTCAAAGGCATCCCGGCTTGAGTGATAATTTATATAACTATTCTACTTATTGTGCACTGTTGTTGGTGACAATAACAGTAATAAGTCTCAAGAGAATTGAATAGTTTGATACATAGTATATCTTAGAATACATGTAATAAATTCATGAAATTTTCAGAAAAGCCCTACTAGAAAGGTCTTTCCTTTGTTGAAGAGGATATGAAACTCATTGAGATTAAATGGCCTGCCAAGAACATATAGCTAGTATGTGAGAGTACCAGGACTCCGATCCAGATGTCCAGGGCAAACAAATTCTAGTGAAATTAATTATAAAGCAATAATAATCATAATAATAGCAATAGGACTCATCATCATCATCATCATCATTACCTTAATAATAAAGCTACCACTTATTCAACAGAGGTTGGTGATAACTGCTTGTTCCATGGAGCACTTTGGCAGTCTGATGAAGCCTATGGACATCTCAAATATTTTTTAATGCATAAATGAAATGTATAATATTATAAGGATGTGAATTTTATTAACACAGTTATCAAAAAGTTGAAACTAACTATGATATAGTCATGTTTTTTAAAAATGTAAAATAAGTATTATCAAAGCACTGCTGTCATCTCAAAGTAGGGATGAACATAGAGATTATTTTGAGATTTCTACAAGCCTAATGATCTGAAAGTATCTGTGATTTCTATTGGCAACAAAGTGACAGGTTCTGCTAACTAATGTGGTTTGTTACTTTCATTCATAATCGCAGGAAATTCTAAATTTCACTTGGAAATTAATGAAAATAAAGATGCAGTTGTTTCCCATTTAAGTTCACAGACCACCTCCAAATTTATGAAGCCCCAAAGGATGACAGATTAAGAACCCCTACCTTAGAATAAATCTGGAAAATAACTATTATCATCCCTGTTTTAGAAATGAATAGTCTAAGCCCAGAGTAGTTAAATAACTAGCCTAAGATCTTTCACCCAATAATCAGGAAATGTGTCAAGTGACATTTTAGCGTCTGTACTCACCTCCTCCAGTTCCCCAGTGCAACAACCATTGAAGTAGGGATTATAGTATCCATCCCACTTTGAGACTGACCACGCCTGCAGTACTGTTACCCTGATCACCTATATCTCCTTCAAAAACCAATGATAACCCTGATGAAGATTGCAGATGTCCAAAGAGAAATTTGGGGTGAGGGCTGTGCACCTGATTGCCGTCACTCAACTTGCCTTGAGCATTTTTCATGATCAGGCTCCCCTCAGTGGTCCTCAGTTGGCTTCCCAGAATCCTAATTATTTCCGACATATTTGGTGCTATTTTCTGCCATAGCTATTTTCCTCTTCTACCTTTAGGTGATTACTGGGGCTGCTTATTACTATTCTCACATGAAGAAAATTGTTTTTCTATACCTCCCTTAGCTCAATACCAACTTGGATATTTTTCTGTAATCGCTATAATTCCTTAGCCTCCTTTTATCTAAACTATACCTATTAAATTTTCTTAACTCTTCTCAAAGCTAAATTGCTTCATCTGTTTATTATTTTCCTTCATTTTGTTTGAATACTTTAAAACTTACAAGGTATGCAAAGCAATTGTTAAAGCTCTAAGTAGTCCCAAGATGCATTTATTAGTTTCTATAATTGAGTCTTACTGATTACACCATCTGTTATTATCCTTATGTGGTACTAAAGCATACCAAACTTTATGGTTTCCTTTAAAAAATAGTGAATATTTGAGGGACACCTGGGTGGCTCAGTTGGTTAAGCATCCGACTCTTGATTTGAGGTCAGGTCATGATCTCACAGGTCCTGAAATCAAGCCCTGCATCAGGCTCTGTGTTGACAGTGTGGAGCCTGCTTGGGATTCTCTCTCTCCCCCTCTCTGTCCCTCCCCTGCTTGCGCTTTCTCTCTTCCTCTTTCTCTCTCTCTTAAAATCAATGAATAAACATTTAAAAATCAATAAAAATTATTTAATATTTGAAAAATCCTATTTAAATACCCATTTGGTAATTCTGTTACTATCGTTCGTCTTCTTCTCCTATGAATGACAGCCATTTTATTTTAGTGAGCCTTGAATGTTGAGGGTTCTCATCTTTGATGGTAAAATGATGATGACATAGGGTCTGCTAGAGATGTATTCAGCCCTTTTTCACTTGAGAAGGAAATAGCTTTTCCTGAATGGTTTCCAGAGTAAGAGTATCTTACTATTCCATTATTGAAGGAATCTGAGAAGTTTCACCTGTATTTAATGCCATTTTATATTGCTGTCACTCTGGATAGCCTTCCTAGATATATTTATTTGTGGCATTTATAATGAATGTTGTAAAAACTTTGTATATTTTTAAGAGATTTATAAAACATTCACTACAGATACAGCTTAAAACTTTAGCTGTTGAACCTGTGCTTTCTTGAGAAGATTTTTTAAAACAATCAGAATCTGAAAAACTGCTGTTCCCTTATCACCAACACTAGCAGCCATCTCCTCCTCTTCCTCCTCATTATCTTCATCACCACCGCTGTCACCCATAAGAGCATCTATTTATATGTTTGCAGAATTTATAGATACGCGCGCGCGCACACACACACACACGTGTCTTTAAACACACAAATACATATATTTAGTCATTCGCTCAGCACATGTTGACTGAGCACCTTCTAAGTTTCAGGCACTCCTTTAAACTCTGCCTTCATCTTGCTTCCATTCCAGGAGTCAAGACTAATAACAAACTGGATAAAGAGGTCAAGTGGTATGTTAGATGAAGGGGACAGCTGAGGAGTAAAATAAGATAAGGAACAGAGACAGGGTGTGTGGGAGGAAGTGGTCTGAGTTGTGTTGCAGGAGGACCAGGAAGACTTCATCAAGATGGGCATGTTTGAGTAAAGATCTAAAGAAGACAAAAAACCGGGCTATGTGGGGATGTTCGTATTTGTTCTTTTAGAGATTGCCTAAGCATTGCTTCTCTCTTAGAAAGCTACATGTCTGGACATTATTTGGATAAATCTTAGACCAGTATCATTCATTCATTTACTCATTTGACAAGTATTATCAAATGCCACTTGGCTAGGCCCTAGAGGTGCAGTAATGAGCTAACAAGATCCCTGTCGTAATGGGAGAACTTTCAACTGAGGGGCATCGCTCAGGCCGAACATCACCTCCTCTACCAGCCTCCCCCCAGCTTTTTTCAGTAGTTACCCTCCCTTCTTTGTACATATCTCTTTCATAAAACTCAACACATTTTTAATATAACAGCCAGTTATTGCCACTGCTGGGAAACTCTGCCCTCTTATAAGGAAGCAAGCCTATCCTTGTCATCTTTATATACAAACTCCTTCATAGACGGATTGGCAATATGGTCTATTATTAAACCCGGGAAACATTTGTGAGAGAAAGGGGGCACTCTTAATAATCATACCAACATAAAGGTTACAAACTGGGACTGCCCAGGTCAAACAGGGGTGTGTGATCACCCTGTGCCTCTGTTACTGTCTCAGTAACTGTGGAATGAATACAGTTTGCTCCTGAACAAACACCTTTACTAAAATATGACTTAATATTTTGCTTTTTGCTTTAATTGAGGATCAATATATAGGATATGATGTTAGGAAAAGTGTTTCTGCCTCTTTTGTGAAACTGTTATTGGAGACTCTGTTATTTTGTTCAATGGTCCTCATATAAAAAGCCACATAATAATTCCTCTTAGAATTGAATGGTGGAAAAATTGTTGCTCTTTTCAAGGAGCTGGTGGTATGCTTTCTTTTCCTAGATAATGAGAGCTCTGTAATACATCAATCTTCCCTCTTACCCTGGCAGCTCAAGCTAGGGCTAAATTATATCCTCAAATTGCTGTTAGGGTATCATGTCAGGCTTCCTGGTTGTGACTTTCTCTTTCCTTTGACATTTACTGAGCACCCACTATGTGCTGAGCTCTGTTATTTAAGCTGGAAATGTGACAAAGGTCCACACAGATTTGATATTTGTTTCATGGTATTTTCTCGGTTCCTGAGAGTTTGGATACTTTTTAAAAATATCGTATTAGGAAGTCTTGAATCCTTTCTGGAGAAGGTAGGTATAAAAAAAAAAACAAGGGGCATCTGGGTAGCTCAGTCGGTTAAGCCTCCGACTTCGGCTCACGTCATGATCTCATGGTTCATGGGTTTGAGCCCCGCGTTGGGCTCTCTGCTGACAGCTAGCTCAGAGCCTGGAGCTTGTTTCAGATTCTGTGTCTCCCTCTTTCTATGACCCTCCCCCATTCACACTGTCTCTCTCTCTCAGAAATAATTAAAAATATTTAAAAAAAGGGGCGCCTGGGTGGCTTAGTCGGTTAAGCGTCCGACTTTCCGACTTTCGCTTAGGTCATGATCTCGCGGTTTGTGGGTTCGAGCCCCGCGTCGGGCTCTGTGCTGACTGCCGGCTCGGAGCCTGGAGCCTGTTTCAGTGTGTGACTCCCTCTCTCTCTGACCCTCCCCTGCTCACGCTGTCTCTCTCTCCTAGAAATAAATTTAAAAAAAACATTTAAAAAAATATTTAAAAAAAACAAATCAAATGAAGATCAGTAATCCAGCATGTTAGATAGGAGTGTGGTGTTTTAGGCGTGGAAGGCAGGAGAAGAGGTAGGGCATGAACTCACTTGAGTAGACCAACAACCCTAAAGCTCATATTTGCATATTATTGTGGTTTGTGTGTGTGTGAGGTTTCAGACCCAATACTGTGCTTTTGAGGGAAAAAAACCGGCATGCTTAGAAGAATAAAATTACTTCTAAAACCGTATTTAGTATCTTTACTAATATTAGTAAAGATTGCTTGATCAAAGAAAGCATATGAGAGTATTGACATCATCCAAAAACACTGCAAGTTTTAAGCGCTTGTCTACAGGCTGTAGAGAAAGTAGACTTAGGATTGTGTTTTAATATGATATCCCTCAGCATTGAATGAATATTTGAGTTCTAGAATATAGAGTAGTCTGTGTTTGCAGGGCAAGAAACTAAGTACTGTATTTTTTAAAACAAAGAACCTGTCCACTTATAGAGGGTGAACTCAGCTGTTAGTCATAGAGAAAATGTTAATGAAGCTGCTACCAGTGTTCCCGGCCAGGAGAAGGGGATTCGAGAAAAGCACCTTTTTGGCTAGTAAAACACCACCATCAAAAACAGGAAACATGTCTTTATGTTTATTTAGCAGGTAACAGTGTTGAAGAAGGAAGGTCAACTGAAGGACGGCTGCCTCATTTAGGCAGTTCAGTTGTTCTGCTTGAGGCTGGGAGAGAGGGGGAGTGTGATGGGCACAAGAGGAGAAGCTGACAGGGGAGACGCCTGCTGTGAGAAGCAGGGGTTGAGAGGGAGGGATAGAGAGAAGGCAAAGGAGCCTGCTTTCACAGAGCCTGTAGCCACGTTGGAGATTCCTCTTCTGCACCTGCGCATTGGAGTGTATATGCAACTCATAGCATGAAACACCTGACCAATGTATTTTAAAAGAATCAAAATGGTGGAGATCTCGAGTCCCACAGATTCAGAGAATTGATCGTGTTGCTTTGACTTGCAGGAATAAAATTAAAACCTGAGACTGACATTAGCTTGCCATGTAAGCTGCTTTTCGGTCTATCTACTGAATACTCTAGATAACACCATCTTTTCATTCCTAAAGGAAATGTGGATATAGTCAGTTATATTTCCTCTTATGATAGAAATAAAATTCCTATTTCTTTTAGCCTATGTTTATGCCATATTTTCAGCCTTCTCTGCTCATTGTTGTTACCATAGTGATATTTATGGAGGGATCGTGTGTTTTCAGTAAGTTTAAAGGCTATCTATGGACCTTAACCACCTCAAGAGGAGAATTCACTGAGATCTAGAGTGCTTCTGATGACATTGTAAAAATTGGATTGTCTGAAAACACAGGTTTGTCTCACAACAGAAGTATGTGCACACACAGAGAATGATGGGGCTGGAGAGGGATCCTCAGAAACCATTTATTCTGTTCCTGTCTCCAGCCAGAATGGCAGCTGAGCCACAATAGGTGTCGTCACTTTTAGTAGTAATGTAACTTGCCCTAGACTGTCCGTTCCTCAGCCAGCTTAGCTGTCAAATAAAAATAACTTACGGGCTTACACCTTATCATCATCCCTTTCCTGGCTCTCCCTTGGGTACTCAAGGATGCTCAAAACTGAATACTGGTGACCATCAGAAATAAAAGGCTGAACTTCAAGGTAGATTTGACCAGAAAGTAAAACCTATTCTTGGCTTTGCACAGCAGGGAGAAATTGCTTTATCTGTTATTCAGTCATGACAGCTGTTTGAGCTGGAGCTCTGTGAAGAAACCCCTGCTCTAGCTACACTCCATGAACTGGGAATTCCAAGGTCACTGGCTTGGCTGGCAAAGATGATTGCAACAATTCAGCCCATGGAATCATGAGATGGTATGCTTCTGAGAACTTGTTTTGAGCCTTCCACCTGACCAAACAACATCACTACCATCATTTGTAAAATACTAACACTTATGGTACAGAAAAGTAATACTGAGACATACTGGCCTGTGTCAGGATGGGTTTACTTCTTTGAAGATTGAATTGAGGAGGCTACATGATTAATTTGAATAGTTAGAGGAGTTTCTTTACTTCTTCATTTGATCTTGGGATTGCAGTGTCACTTTAGGTACAAACCAAAGATATGTCACCTAGATTATGAGAAAATAAAAGCTTTTAAACAAAGAAGAAGCCACTCTGACTGGTGTGAGGTGGTATCTCAGTGTGGTTTTGATTTGTATTTCCCTGATGAGGAGTGATGTTGAGCATTTTTTCATGTGTCTGTTGGCCATCTGGATGTCTTCTTTGGAAAAGTGTCTTTTCGTGTCTTCTGCCCATTTCTTCACTGGATTATTTGTTTTTCAGGTATTGAGTTTGGTAAGTTTCTTTATAGATTTGGGATACTAACCCTTTATCTGATATGTCATATGCAAATATCTTCTCCCATTCCATCAGTTGCCTTTTAGTTTTGTTGATTTTTTTTTTTTTTTTTTTTTTTTTTTTTTTTTTT
>NW_027533334.1:8769587-8844294 GCF_008692635.1 Crocuta crocuta | reverse complement strand
TTTTTTTTTTTTTTTTTTTTTTTTTTTTTTTTTTTTTTTTTTTTTTTTTTTTTTTTTTTTTTTTTTTTTTTTTTTTTTTTTTTTTTTTTTTTTTTGCAGTGCAGAGCTTTTTTTATCTTGATGAGGTCCCAATAGTTTAGTTTTGGTTTTATTCCCCTTTCCTTCAGAGACATGTTGAGTAAGAAGTTGCTGTGGCTGAGGTCAAAAAGGTTGTTGCCTGTTTTCTCCTCTAGAGTTTTGATGGGTTCTTGTCTCACATTTAGGTCTTCCATCCATTTTGAGTTTATTTCTGTGTATGGTGTAAGAAAATGGTCCAGTTTCATTCTGCATGTTGCTGTCCAGTTCTCCCAGCACCATTTGCTAAAGAGACATTTTCCCCATTGGATACTCTTTCCTGCTTTGTCAAAGATTAGTTGGCCATACATCTGTGGGTCCAATTATGGGTTCTCTATTCTATTCCATTGGTCTATGTGTCTGTTTTGGTGCCACTTCCATACTGTCTTGATGATGACAGCTTTGTAGTAGAGGCTAAAGTCCAGGATTGTGATGCCTCCTGCTTTGGTTTTCTTTTTCAACATTACTTTGGCTATTCAGGGTCTTTTGTGGTTCCATACAAATTTTAGGATTACTTGTTTAGCTCTAAGAAGAATGCCAGAGCAATTTTAATTGGGATTGCATTAAATGTGTAGATTGCCTTGGGTAGTATTGACATTTTAACAATATTTGTTCTTCCAATCCATGAGCATGGAATGTTTTCCTATTGGCAAGGATGTGGAGAAATGAGAACCCTCTGGCACTGTTGGTGGGAATGCAAACTGGTGCACCCATTCTGGAAAACAGTATGGAGGTTCCTCAAAAAAATTAAAAACAGAATTACCCTACAACCCAGCAATAACACTACTAGGAATTTATCCAAAGAATACAGGAGTGCTGATTCATAGGGGCACATGTATCCCAATGTTTACAGCAGCACTTTCAACAGTAGCCAAATTGTGGTAGGAGCCCAAATGTCTATCAACTGATGAATGGATAAAGAAGATGTGGTTTGCGGCACCTGGGTGGCTAAGTTGGTTAAGCGTCCAACTTTGGCTCAGGTCATAATCTCATGGGTTCATGGGTTCGAGCCCCGCATCAGGCTCTGTGCTGACAGCTAGCTCAGAGCCTGGAGCCTGCTTCAGATTCTGTATCTCCCCCTCTCTCTGACCCTCCCCTGCTCACACTGTCTGTCTCTCTCTCTCACAAATAAATAAAATCATTTATAAAATTAAAGAAGATGTGGTTAATGTATACAATGGAATACTACTTGGCAACGAGAAAGAATGAAATCTTGCCATTTTCAACAATGTAGATGGAACTGGAAGGTGTTATGCTAAGTGAAATAAGTCATTCAGAGAAAGACAGATATCATATGTTTTCACTCATCTGTGGAATTTAAGAAACTTAACAGAAGACCATGGAGGAAGGCAAAGGGAAAAAATAATTTCAAACAGAGAGGGAGGCAAACCGTAAGAGACTTAAATACAGAGAACAAACAGGGTCGATGGGGTACCAGGGAGAAGGGAAAATAGGTGATGGGCATTCAGGAGGGCACTTGTTCGGGTAAGCACTGGGTGTAGTATGTTAGCAATGAATCATGGGAATCTACTCCCAAGAGCACACTGTATACACTGTGTGTTAGGTAACTTGACAACAAATTATATTTTAAAAAATAAAATTAAAAATAGATAAATAAGTAAACAAAGAAGAAGCCAAATTTGGGGAGAGAGGAGATGTTTTTTAACTTGAGTCTATATTTCTGAAGAAGAATCGCCTGGAATTTTACAAAAGCAAAGAACGCAAACATCATCTTTGTGTTTATCTTAGGGAGTAAGCATTTTAAAGCATGCAATATGTACTTTAAACATTTTTCTTCTTTTTAGTCTTACGTTGCACCCAAAGAATGCTAATAGTTCCCAAAGTGTTCTTTGGCAGAGTAACCTGGTCCTCACAGAGAGGAAAAAAGAAAGGAAGTGAGATAGGATGTGATTTTAGCACAAGACAAAATTATGAGTCCTCAATCCTGAGCAGATATTACCTAATCCAATGATGCCAAACTAGGTTACCTAGGAGCATCTCTCCTCATTGCATTATGTAGATTACATGGCAACGAACAACAGTTTCCATGGCTCCTAATAATGAGATTTTTCTCTTTATTACGAGAGCAAAGTGTAGGCTTACAGATAATATCTGAGCTTATCTTTGATCTGCTCAGCCACCTCATCTGTGTTCCACAGCTTCTCTCAACTGGTGCTGGTTGTCTCAGGAATAATGTATTCAGTCTCTAGAAGCAGATTTCTTCCTACAGCCTGAAAACAGAAGGACAAAGGTCTTGGTATGTGTGCTAAGAGGGTTGAGTGGAAGGAGCATGGCTCCGCTGCCCGGTCACTAGCTGTAATCAGCGTTTCAAATCCACACTGAGTGCCTCCCCAGCCACTCATAGCATAGTGAGGAATAGGGATGTTTCTAATGACGCAGTCCTGGGAAGCAGCAGTTCTAACAGCCCAGTGACCTGGCTTCCTCATTCCAGCTTCTTTGTGCAGAGACATTTTGTTTTCCCGAGTCCTTCGCCATGTGCTAACAATTAGACGGTGACTCCATAAATGAGTGCCATGGACAGTGGGTGGTGTGTTTTCTTAGTTCTTTATTGAAAACATATGGAGATGTTTATATATAAATAGAAAACAATAGAATGCTGCCATCATGTCAGCAGCAGCTAATAAAATTCTACATGAACAGGAATTAAACATGTCTCTACCTATGCCAGAATCCTGCTTTACTGACATCTGTACATCCTGTGTAATTCGTCTTGAAAAGATGTTTTATTATTTTAGGCTTTTAATTCCTAGTTGGGAGGAAACTGTGGGGCAAGAGTTGTTTGCTTTTGGGGGGATTTTTGGTTTGTTTTGTTTTTGTTTTGTGTACTCTTCCCTTTGCTTAGTCAAATTACTTTATTAGCAGGGATGATAAATTCTGCCCAAGCAGACCTTTTATTATGATCATGAAAAATAATTCTAGACCTTATGCATTTGTTGAACTGCAGTCTCTGTATTTTTAAATTAAAATCGAGGACTTGTAGCCTGATACTTGGGACAAAGCTTCAGCAGACAGGGTAGTGGAGGGGTTGAGAGCTCAGGCTTGGGAAAGCAGACCTCCGCATGTGAATTCTGGCTGCTCCACTTACTAGCAGGGTAACCTTGGGTAAGTTGGCTAATGTTACTAAACCTCCATTGCTTCATCTGTGAAATGAGAAATATAATAGCACTTGTCTCACAGAATGGTGGTGAGCATTTCCTGGAACAAGCTGGAAACCATTTCCTACCATGTCTGGCACATGAGCAGCACTGAAAAAATGCCACCTATCATCTTTGTAAACAGTTAACTGAATGGTTTACGGGGGGGGCATCCTTGGAAGTTTGAGAGATATTACAAGTCCATGAACTGGCTGCCATTGTCATGCTCATTTCACAGAGGATGAACTGAGAGGTTACACAGACTGCATGAAGTCACATAGCCAATGACTGATTAATCTGAGAATCAAACCCAGTCTGAATAATTCCAAAACCCATACTCTTTCATCTCTCTGCTAAACTGGCTGCCACACATACCATTAAAAACTTCATTATATACATTATTTCTCTATGTTCCTAGCAACATCCTGTGACTGTACAGAGGCATTCATAAACTGTGGAGCCCCCATCCCTAGGACATCTGTCCATTTGCAGTCAAATCAGAGGGCCAAGAAGTTCTTAATGCACATTTTGTGAAGAGCCCTGGCAAACTCAACTACTTTCACTGTGATCCACGAAGGTCTTTCCTTTGAAGGTACTCAAAGCTCCACGTGCACTGGCTCATTATTCAAGCTTTGGAAAAGAGCATTTCTCCCACCCTACAGATGGAGAAGCCAGGGGCTATGATGGCATGACTTGGGGACAGAGAGAGAAAGCCAGTGACCCCCTTGGTAGCCCAGCATAGAATAGAATAGAGTAGGTCCTGGGCTATATCCACCTCACCAGTCTGGTCAATAGCGTTGGGTCTAACAGCCAAACTGCTATCTAGCCCCACTTTCACCTAAATAGTGCAAGATTACGAAGGTGCACTCTGTCTGATTATCTTGTTGTAAGGATGGGATCTGCCTGCAGTGTGGGAACCGTCACATATAAGATTATCCAATTATGTTTTCATTTGCAGATTATTGTGATGTTTCTCTTCTCCTTTCTACAGAGGACAGAGTTTGGGGTGAGGAGTAGCATGGCATATGAGGGGAGAAGGTTAGGACTGCCAAATGATATGTCACCTCGCTGACCTAGCATCAGTGTGCTAACTAAAAAATCCCTGAATGTGAGACATTAATGCAAATATTTTGCATATTATTAACTCTGATGATGCCACCGTTGTGCAGTAGCCACAGCTGAGAGCTGAGATGACACATTTTATTATAAGTGCCTCAGGTCCTTCTCTGAAAATCACCATGAAGACAGAAACCCCTTAGAAATGAGACTGGACACATGAGAAGACTTCTGTTTTGTGAACTTTGTCAGTCATTAGCAACAACAGCAACAACGTGTTGGCATCCCAGGACGACCCCGTTCAGTCCTATAATTGCCTGCAAGATCTTCCTGTAGAGTCCGCCATTCCAGTTCTTGCCATTGTAACAACAGTACGCTTCTGTGGTGAGTTAGGAAATCATTGTCAAAAGGAATCTGTTCTAGGAAAAAAATAATGCAAGCCTCAAACTGTTATGTAAGTGAGGAATCGTTCTTATTCAGAGCAAGCCTTCCTTATCGCTCCATCCCATGCTAGTGATGGCAGTGTGGAGTCCTGGAGAGTGTGGGATTCCAGACTTGGCTCTCCCATTTGCAACGGTGTGACGTTGAGCAAATCACTTGACCCCTCTAATCTTCATTTCCTTGTCTGTAAAACAGCATCAACCATAAAGCTGCTATGTCTGCTTTATGAGTTATAGAAGCAGATAAAAGGAGATTTCAAATATGAGACCTTTTGGAGGCCCTGTACTAATGTTATTATTGACTTTTACTAGGTGAGTAGTACGGGATGGTTAGCAGTGCCATCCAAGGATAGTGTGGGAATAGCTCAACCAGGTAGTTGCTGGTAGTAGTTGATCAGTCCTGGAGAAGTGAATGGCTCCTGAGACACAGAGGGTCAGGCTTTATTTGGAAAGAGTTTATAGACAAGTGGCCTGACAGAGTTGCCAGGGTTTCAGTTGCTATGGCTGTACACCAGAGAGAGCAGTGTTTCGTGTATTGTCCTATTAGCTCCCTCCCTGGGGATTCAACAGATGCAACAACAGCAACATCAGAATCCAAGACAAGCCTGTCAGTTTGATGCCTTTAAGCTTCAGCAAAACTCACAATTAAAATAAGATCAAATACTTGTTTAGAGGAAGGAAGTACAGAGAAATAGGTCCTCAGGGCATACCTTCTTTTGTCTGAGCATGACTCACACTATCTGGAGGTACCTACCGTGTAGGAGGAATTGTATCCTTGCACACACTAGGCATTTAAGAAAATTGGTGGAAAGACTATTATTTCTAGTAGAAATAATTGAGTAGCTTCAATATGAGGCTTTATATTTCCTCTCATTATATTTTTTTAATCCTTCCAAGTCAACTTGCATTCAGTAAATCCCAAGATGAGTAATTGTGCATCTCAGAGCACTTAGACAACATGCAGACCAGACCCCAGGTCAAGCAGAGCAGCGTGTGTTTTGATAAGAACTGACAAGGAGATAAAGCATTTGATTATTATTGTTTGATAGTGCCCAAGGAGAAAGCAAAGAGGCAACAGATAATGGACCAAACACTTTTCTCTTCTGTTTAGGCAAATATTTCCAACTACAGCCTGGTGATGGAGTCTGATCTGGGAACCTTCTTACCCTCTGGACTGCAATTCACCGGCAGTGAAAAGGCCAGAGCCATCATGGAGGAGGTCATGAGACTGCTGCAGCCTGTCAATGTCACACAGGTCTTTAGGGGTGGAGAAGGGACAGACATTAACTTCTGGATCCAAGCTGGAGTGCCTGGTAAGACCAAAAGATAAAGTTGGTGTCCCTTAGGTTCTGCTACTGATTTAAAATAAAATTGCTATTCAAACAGGCCACAGTGGATTCGGAGAGGCCTGCTAATACAGGGAAACTCTAAGCTTTGTCCATAATCTGATGACTTTCGGACTTGGAATAATCATGCTCATTTGTGTTTGTTTGCCTATTTGTCCTATTTTTCTAAATTATAAGTTCCTCACTCCCAGAAATTCTATTTTAATAATTCTAGGTTTGGACCTACAAATCTGTTTTTGGTTTTTGGCTATTTTTTTAACAGGTATCTAAATTGTGATCTCATAAACAAAATTTGAGAAATAGAATACAAAGCAGTTATTACTACTAATATGCTTCTAGTTCTGTGCTAGGAAATCTTTTCTGACCCAAATAATTCCCTACCCAAATACCATGGAATCTGAGATTTTACCAGTAGAGTTTTATTCTTTGAGGGTGGGGTACTTTCTACTAATCTTTTTTTTCCCTTAATTCAAACTCTTGCAAGAGGTTGGACATAAACTAATGTCACATGATCAGTGATTTATCACACTGATATTTTTAAGACAAGTCTTAGGTAAGGATGTTGACCTCAAGAGGTCACAGAACTAGAAAGCAGAACAGTCTTAAAGATGACAAACTTAGACTGCTTCTCAAATTTGCCCTAGACTGGCCATGGGAAAGGGTTATTGATGATATTAAACATCTATGACCTGAAGTTGTTCCCTCATTATACCCATAATCAAAAACATTGCTAAAGGATCTATTTGTATTATGCCAGTGGGAAGTCCACCTTTCAGTAGTTTTAACGTTACTGTTTACAGAACTATTTCTGTGGCTACAGAACATTTCATAGGTTTTAAAAAAGTGTCTCTCTAGATCTACCACACTCTAGCTTTTCCTTCCCCACCCCAGCCTGCAAAGTAGATTTCACCAGTAGCATGCTCAATGGATTTAAGATTTTTAAAAAGCTTATCCTTAACATATTATAGATTTTTTTAAGCATATCTTAAGTTTGAAGGTTTATAATAATTTTTCATAACTAAAATAGAAGGAGGTTTCCTTTATTCTAATACAAGGACTTAGATTCTCTTTAAGGGTATGTGTACATTTTAACCATATTTTGAAATATCTTAAAATAGTATTTGCATTGATGGTGCTGTATATCATCTGGACAGATCTGAGACTCCCCACATTTCTGTCAGTTCTAATTATGATCAAGGTCTAAGGGAAGGCAACTTGCCCTTTTAAGCTATATGGAATAATTTGTTTGAATTTTAGATTTTTCCCAAGCCTTAATTTTTTTCATAGGGATCTTCTCAAAAATTGAGAAAGCCAGAGTAATTTGTGGGTGGTAGATGTGAGGAAAATACTGACAAACTGTGGGTGAGCTGGAGTGGAAACTGAGGGTGTGTAGAGGGCAGGGGAGGAGCTGAAACCAAAAACAGAAGTAGAACAAAGAAACCAGTAAAATCCCTGCTCCCAGGGTCTCTTGCTTTCATTGCACTGGATAATTGAGAATTTGCTCTAGCTTTATTCCTTCCATGTAGATGTTCATAAGAATGGTACTGTTGGGGGGCGCCTGGGTGGCTCAGTCAGTTAAGTGTCTAACTTCGGCTCAGGTCATGATCTCATGGTTCGTGGGTTCCAGCCCTGCATCGGGCTCTGTGCTGACAGCTAGCTCAGAGCCTGGAGCCTGTCTTCGGATTCTGTAACTCCTTCTCTCTCTGACCCTCCCCTGCTCACGCTGTCTCTATCTCTCTCAAAAAAAAAAAAAAAAAAAAAGAATGGTTCTGTTTGGAATTAACAAGTTGGTTTGATTGTCTTCACAAAGGTAAGGTGGCCTTTTCCCTCTTACCAGTGTGAGGTCAGATCTGATCATCAACTAATGGAGTGGAATGGGGAATTTGAGCCCCACTATGGTTTCTGGAGAATTAATAGAAGTTACAGTTTCTTGAGCTCCTATTACTGATCAGGCACTCTGTGAGACTTTTGTAGACACTCTTTTTTATCCATACAACCATCCTAAGAGGAAGGTACAATCATCCCTATTTTGTAATTGAAGAATCAGATTCAGAGGGACTCAGTAACTTAGCCAAGGCTATCCTGCTCTTAAGGGCAAAAGTTATCCTGAGAACAGGCCACTTTGTTTTCAAGGCTGGTGGCCCTTTTCCCACAATGTGCAGCAACACAGGGGAGTCTGGAATGCTGAGATGGCCTTCCAAATCTATGGCAGTGTCTGAAATGTTTGTCTTACTCAGCTCTTGCTTATGCAAAGGATTTCAATTCATTCCTCCTCCAGAAAGTTTTCCCCCTGGGGAAAGGAGTTTGTTATTGTAAATAACTACTTATTTCTTCTAACATTCTTTGTTCCACTCCCCTCTCTACCTCTGTGGATCAGGAAAGCTTATAAAATGTCAGTGGTTCGTTTAGACTGCAGCTAATGTTTCCTGGAATTCTTTTTAATTTCCTTTAGAATACTGTAAGATAGAATCAAATTATTGTTGTCTTCCCCTATTACCACTAAGCTATTTTTTGATGTTTCAAATTTGGGCTATTTCTGGAAAAAATAATGGAACTACTTATATTGTATCTCTTGTTACCTATTGAAAATTTCAGGAATTTTAGAAAAAGATGAAGAACCATAGTTCATCAGAAAAAGAAATAAAAATATTCCAGCTGTGTGTATACCCTCTATTCTTGGAAAGTTGGCAAGTTACAGTAACTTAAACCTAAAGATGGTATCCGAAATGCTAATTAAGTTACGATTTAAATAACTGCTCACCTAACTTTTGAAAAATTAATGAGAAATAATACTCCCAAACACCATCTTCTTTCTCTTTTTTCTTTCCTTCCTTCATTGATTCAATAAGTATTTATTGAGCCACTACCATGTCCTACGCGTATCAAATTTCTGTAGTCTGATGGCTGGGCCCCAATTTTTTTATGTTCCGTGTGTATCCAATAGTGAAATAATAATTAAGAACACGGATAGAATTAAAGTTCAATGTAATTTTCATTCATTATAGAAGCCAAGTAGATTGATTGATGAAAAATTCATCTTTGGAGAAAAGAGATGCTTCCTTCATCCAGCTAGATGATGTCCATAATGGACTTAATAACTATCAACATAAAGATAAGGCTTTGCAGGGAGGAAGTTGGTTTGTTTTTTAAGTATCTTAGATGTGTTTTCCACATAAGCTGACTATTCTGGATACTTTTACACTCCAACCTGCTCCCGTTGCTACTTCCTTCCATACTCCTTCCTATTCTTCCCTTCCAAATCCTAGATGCTCTTTAAGGCTTACTGTATTATTCATCAGGTTCCATGAATCCTTCCATAACAGCCCGTGGCACTCTATTGCTTTCTTAAATTTCCAAACTACTTCTATGTCCCACAATCTGGCATTTGAGTCACACACTAATATTGTTCTTGGATTACTAGCAGTAGCCAGTGATCAGTTCTTTGAAGTTAAAGTCAATGGTTTCTACTTTGCCCCTCCTATAGTTCTTAGCTTTATTTTGGGAAACATTTAAACTCTTGTAAATCTGACATGAGAGGAGAAAACAAAACCACAGAAACAATTATTTTCTCAACACACTTTGGGTCACTTGTCTTAAGATTGTGGAGAAAATGAAGGATGCTGAGAAAAGAGATAGAAAGGTAGAAAAACTAGTAGAAGAAATGTCTAAATTAGGAAGGCTAGAACAGTTAGGATTATTTCCCTTAAAGCAATAAAGACTAAAAGAAAATGCTGAATAATATCTTCTAATCTTTAACGATTCTACTACATAAATGGTAAACAGTTGTTCTCTGACTCTTTCAAACACAACAGAAGAGCATGGCTTAGAGTAGTCTAAGAGAGATTTTGCTTAGTTTCTATTCAAAACTCTAGATAACAGGGAGACTTTCTATCTTAATTTTTTACCTTATTCTCTAATTACAAGTTCCAGGTTAGAAAGAAAGGAATCTATTTCATTGAGAATATGTCAGTAACGAGATACAATCCATGTTTTCCAGATGTCCTTGAATGCATCATTCTTGGACATCTTCCTTCTTTAGAAACTCTTCTATAAAATATTTATTAATGAAGAAAATTAGATAGTCTCCTAATGTGACCTGAGGAAGTGAGCCTATCCTATTCCATACCTACCAATAAGAGTTTCCTCTGCTTCAAAATCTGAAAGTCAACCTTTTTCTAATATTGTTGGCATGTGGTAGACAGTGCGCTGGAAAGAATTAGAGTGTGTTTTCTGGCTTCATAGTATCTAACTGCTTGTGCTATCTTTGGGAAATGATGTAATTTTTCTCAGCCACACTCATTTATTTTTTTCTTTATATTTTTTAAATTGAAGTATAGCTGACACATGTTGCATTGGCTTTAGGTGTACAACATAGTGATTTAACAAGCCTATACGTTATGCTATACTCACCACAATGTAGCTACCACCGCTCTCTATCACCATACAATCCTATTACAATACCATAGACTATAATTCCTATGCTTTGCCTTTCATCTCCATGAGTTACTGGTTCCATAACTGGAAGCCTGTACCTCCCACTCCCCTTCACTCATTTTGCCCATTCCTCTACCGCCCTTCCTTCTGGCAACTGCCAGTTCATTCTTTGTATTTATAGGTCTGTTTCTGCTTTGTTTCTTCATTTGTTTTGTTTTTTTAGATTTCACATATAAGTGAAATCATATGATATTTGTCTTTATTTACCTGATTTATTTCACTTAGCATAATACCTTCTAGGTTCATCCATGTTATTACAAATGGCAAGATCTCATTCTTTTTAATGGCTAGGTAACATTACATTCATACACACACACATACCATATATATACACACATATATACACACTTACACACACATGTAAATACACACATATATACATACACATATATATACATATATATATGTATATATATATATATATATATATACACACACACACATACATATCACATCTTGTTCCATTCATCTATTGATGGGTACTTAGGTTGCATCCATATCTTGGCTATTATAAATAATGCTGCAGTAAACATAGGAGTACATATAACTTTTTCAATTCATGTTTTAGTTTTCTTTGGGTAAATACCCAGAAACAGAGTTATTAGATTATATGGTATTTCTATTTTTAATTTTTTGAGGAAACTCCATAGTGTTTTCAGTGGCTACACCGATTTACATCCTCACCTAAAGTGCACATCCTCATCCACACTTTTTTTCCCACATCCTTCTCAACACTCGTCATTTCATGTCTTTTTAATACTAGCCATTCTGACAGGCATAAGGTGATATCTCATTGTGGTTTTGATTTGCATTTCCCTGATGATGAGTGAGGCTGAGCATCTTTTTGTATGTCCGTTGGACATCAGTATGTCTGTACTCATTTATTTTTAAGCATTCTTACTAGTTATTTACTGTATGGCACTAGGGAATCAGTAGTAAAAATGATAGATAAGATCTGTACTCTCACAAACTATACATTCTCCTGAGTGAGAGTTGGTTATCGTGTATGCAAAACGGATATGGTAACCACCAAGCCACAATATGTACTCCTCCTCCTCTGTCCCCTATCTCACTGACTGGCACCACCATCCGGAAACCACACAATCCTCCACTGAATACAATGAAATGGTCTCCAAGTCCCATTTACTCTGAATTTCATTTCTTTCTTTTTTTTTTAATTTTTAATGTTTTATTTATTTCTGAGAGAGAGACACACACACACACAGCGTGAGCGGGGCAGGGTCAGAGAGAGAGGGAGACACAGAATCTGAAACAGGCTCTAGGCTCTGAGCTGGCTGTCAGCACAAAGCCCAACGCGGGGCTCGAACCCATGAACCATGAGGTCATGACCTGAGCCGAAGTCGGGCGCTCAACCAACTGAGCCACCCAGGCGCCCCAAATTTCACTTATTTCTTAAACCTATTCGCTCCTCTCCACCACACAGACCTGTCTCATTAGTATTCACTGATTCTCCTCTGGCAGTTTCCTACTCACACCCCAGCCTGCGTTCTTAGTCCCCTTCCATCTAATTGGCTCACTATTTTCAAAATGAACTTTCTAAATTGAAAGTCAATCTATCAATTGGGTTGCTTTTGCCTGGAAAAGAAAAGAAAAGAAAAGAGATTTTTTAAATTCACTTAAAAAGAATGAGTGGTTACAGGGTAGTTACAGAATGCTTGATTTAGTCCACTACCACATCAAGGACCTTGGTTCTTTACATCTTTCCATTTTGCCATCCTCAGCATGTTGACTTTTGTCTTCAGACTTGTCCCCCCATGTTCCCAAGATAGCTGCAATTGTTCTAAAGTAATAAATTCTCACACATTGTGCAACAGTTGAAGAGAGAGTGTCTATAATGGATATCTCTTTTTAGTCATATGGCAATCTCACCCAGAAGCTGCAAAGCAGCTTTTTCCCATACTCTCATTGGCCAAAATTGTAAAACATGTCTGTGGCTAAATTAGGCAGAGATAGTGGAGTAGAATTACCAACATTGGCTTATATTGATCAAATTTTACTTTCTGGGCCTAAAATGGAGCCCAATCACCACTGAAAATGTAGCTTCCTCATATATGAGAAAAAATGGGATTCCTTAGGAAGATGAGGATTTCCTCTGGTAAGCAACTAAGAAGAGCTGTGATATTTACTTATCTCTGCTTCTTGCTCAAAATCCTTCAATAATCTCCCCCATTGTCTTCAAAGTATCCTATCTTTATGTAGCATGGAATTCACGGCGTTTCTTGTTCCACCCTTTGGTGTGCAGCTCCTCTTCCACGGCTCCCCACCCTTGTCTGTTAATCCCCTGTACATGTCTCATTCCCTGAAGTTCCTGGTACACCTGTGCTCTCACATTTCCTTGCCATTGAACCCAGTTGGTTTTGTCTTCTTCAACAGCTACCTCCTACTCATCCATGATTCAGCGACTTGTTCTCTCACAGCTTTCTTTGACTCCTGCCAATCTGGACAAGTGTAACTTGGGTATGCCCGCTAATGTCCTCTCCTTGTGGTGCTTA
Organism: Crocuta crocuta; assembly: GCF_008692635.1. Lineage (NCBI taxonomy): Eukaryota > Metazoa > Chordata > Mammalia > Carnivora > Hyaenidae > Crocuta > Crocuta crocuta. The sequence continues at coordinate 8,831,176 of NW_027533334.1, read as the reverse complement.
CTCTTTCAAGATAAGGTGATGGATTGTGAATTCCTCAGAGTTCCCAGGACCTGAGAAGTGCCTGGCCCTGTACAAAATGTCTGTGAGTCAAATGCTGAATAGGTAAGGTTTAGGTTTGTAGAAAGAGTAGGATAATGTGAAAGAGGTTTATAAACTCTAATGCCATAACCATAAGTTGTGATTACTTTAGTGACACCTTTGCTTCATTGAGCTGTCCTCTTTCCTCACATATTGGATTCTTTTTAAAAATCACATGTACCCCAATGTTCATAGCAGCACTCTCAACAATAGCCAAAACATGGAAAGAACCTAAGTGTCCATCAACTGATGAATGGATCAAGAAGATGTGGTTTATCTATACAATGGAAAACTACATGGCGATGAGAAAGAATGAAATCTGGCCATTTGTAGCAACATAGATGGAACTAGAGGGTGTTATGCTGAGCGAAATAAGTCAGGCAGAGAAGGACATAGGTGGATTAGGAGGAACTTAACAGAATACCATGGGGGAGAAGAAGGGGAAAAATAGTGGGGGAGAGGGAGGAAGGCAAACCATGATAGACTCTTGAATGCTGAGAACAAACTGAGGGCTGAGGGGGGTGGGGGAAAGGGGAAGGGGGGTGATGGGCATGGAGGAGGCCACTTGTTGGGATGAGCACTGGGTGTTATATGGAAACCAACTTGACAATAAACTATTTAAGGAAGACAAAATAAATTTCTTAAAGGATGAAAAAAAATCACAATTTCTTTCATCTTTTTATGATTAAAAATTTCAGACTCCATATTGAAGTACCAAATATGCAGATTACTCAGAATTTCACATATTTTCCATCTTGCTTGTTTCTAATACCTCATATGACATTAAATAAAATTAAGCAAAATTTTCCATTCTACATTTCCAAAGGTCTCTCTTCTGATATGTTCCAAGAAAGGAGAAGGTCAGGACACAAGTAGGAATGGTAATTTAAAATAAATAGGAGATTCAACTTCTGGACCCAAGACTCCTGTGTTTCCCAATCACCAGATGGAGTAGTGAGACACAGCAGTTCTGTGCCCCTTTCTGTCACTGATTAAGAGATGCCTCCTTTGTGGTGAAAATGCTCTCTGCCAGTAATGTCTAGAGAGATCATTCCTGGATGGTAAGCAGACCTCACCCCACTGAGTATATGAAAAGGGCAATCTCTGGTTTGTGACTATAGCCTTCATTCAAACAGGTGGCCAGTTTCATTCCACCCTCAAGCGTGTCTTAAGTATAAACCAAGTGCTCTAGACTCTTAGGATAGAGATGAAAAAGATTTAGTAGGTCTCTGCTCTTGTAGAGTTTACATTGCAGTGGGTGGGGGAGGGAAAGAGGAAATTAGGAAGAGACAGACAACAACAAAGACATCAAGAATGAGGAGAGATATTAGAAAGAGAGAAGGGTAATACAGGGAATTACAGCAGGTGGCTGCCTCTTACCTACAACTCAAGTGAGTCATAGCTCTTGCTTTAATATTCCTTTAATATTGCATGACAGGTATGTATCATAATACATAATATGCTAGACAGGTATGTATACCATCCACATTAATAGTACACTAATGGAAATTGCTCATCAAAACAACTAATAATACTTTCCCCTTTGCGGTAGACCTGCTTCAACTCTGCAGAAGCCATTGAGTATCTTGACTGAAGCAGCGCTGGCTCATGACCTCTAGTATGACTGACTACAGCATAGGAGCAAATGAAGGCATTTTTTATACTATTGGGCAGTTACTGATGCACCACTTTATGAAGTCTCTTCTGTTGTTGCCTGCAACTGTTTTTAAAGCATATATTTTGACTTTAAAGTTAATATACTTTGTATTTTATCTTCTTAACTGAATTGAGAACCAAAAGGGTATTTTATTCATACTTATATACCCACAATACTCATTATTACTTGGCACATGTTAGATATACAGTAAATGTTTGCTGATTAGATGCACTGATTGGAAGAGAAACACAAGAAAGCTACATCACAATAAAAGGAAGTTTTTGGTATAGCACCAAGATAGATACTGCATGCAGAATAACTGTAGGAGCTCATAAGATGCAAGACAGGAAAGACCTGGAAAAGGAGAGCTTAAGTTGGCTATTGAAGACCATCTGGTATCAGAATGGACAGAAAGGGTAGAGAAGGGCAGTTCTGGTGACAGAAATAGTATGAACAAAGGCAGGTATCCCCATTGGGAATGGTTAGGAGAATAACCTCACTGAGCAGAAGATTTATCTTGAAGAGCAGTGGGTGGTAAGAACAGTTGAGCATCACTGGGCCAGGTGAGGAAGATGCATGATTTTCAGGTGGAAAACTCTTTTAGCTGATGCAAAGTCACCAGAAGTCTTCAGCAGAAGAGAGAATTGATGAGAACAGTATTTTAGAAGGGAGTCCATAAAGTTCATGCCAGCAGATACCCGATCACAGTCAAGTGGGAGGCTCAGTGAGAGGACCAGGAGTGAGAAGGCAGCTTGAGGAATAGCACAGGGTTAGAAACAATTGCTTTATCTTGAATACTGAAAACAAACTGAGGGCTGATGGGTGTGGGGGGGAAGGGAAGGGGTGATGGGCATGGAGGAGGGCACTCGTTGGGATGAGCAGTGGGTGTTATATGGAAACCAACTTGACAATAAACTATAAAAGAAAAAAAAAATAAAACAGTGCTCAATGAGATATGTTAGTAAATAAAGCACATAGTATTAAAATAAAGAAAAGAAACAATTGTTTTAGAAAATCAGAGGAAAATATGAAATTATTACTCCATTTTCTGCACTATAATGGCCCTCAGAACACTATGACTTAAATTTCTCTATCTGCTGTTTCCCATGCCTTCTAATGATGTAGCCTAGAAAAATTTCATTTTTTAATTGCCTCTCTCAAGGTCTCAAGGTTAGTTCTTCTAGATTCCCCATCCTATGCATTTGACTGTCAGTTTCACTTAATACTTACAGATACTCAAATGAACTTCTCATGTAACACTTCATTCAACAGGTAGCTATATTATATATAAATTATGGAGGAAACAATAAATAAGAGGAGGCCCCTTTTCTCTAGGAGCTCATCAGCAAAGACTGACTGTGATTTAGTTTACTTAATAATCACAAAAACAAGAAGGAAGACTTCTTCATGGAAATCTAAATAAAGCTACATTGAAATTTTCTGAGGAAAAAAAAAAAACCCTTAAAATTATAGGAAGTCCAGTAGAGTAGAAGGAAGTAGGACCTCAAAATATGTTTCCTCCTTGTCAGCTATATAAACTTTGTCTATCCCTACTCTAAGTGTCAGAGACTGTAAAATTCAGAATGGCCTGGCATGTAAGATCATTTTAAATTATGAATTTAAAATGTATTATAGAAAATTTCAAATACATATAAGAGTAGAATAATCTAATGAATTCCCATGTATTCATCACTTCAGGAATTCTTCATTCATGGGCAGTTATGTTTCATCCATACCGCAGTCACTCTCCTACACCGAGATTATTTTGAAGCAAATGCCCAACCTTATATTATTACATTTGTAAACATTTTAATTTATATTTCTAAAAGGTGTGTGTGTAACTCCTGTGTGTGTGTAACTACAATACTATTATATTATTCCTCCCAAAAATATTTTGCAATCATTTCTTAATACCATACCAAATATAGGGCCAGCTTTCAAATGTTTTCAATTGTGTCCAACCTGTTTCCCCCTCCACAGTCTTCTTGTTTAAACCAAGATTCCAATAAGGTTTAAACAATGTAATCAGTTGATGTGGTTGGTATCTCTTAAGTCTTTCTTAATCCATAGGTTTTACCTTCGTCTTTCTTCTTTCTTGCTGCTTATTTGTTACGGAAACCAAGTAATTTGTCCCTTGGGATTTCTTTATAGTCTGGATTTAGCTAATTCCATTCCCATGGAATCATTTAACATGTTTTCACTTTACTGTATATTTCCTGTGAATTGGTGGTTAAAGCTAGAGGCTTGATTTGATGCAAGTTTGATTTTTTTCTTTACTTTTTTTTTTTCAGCAAGAATACTTCTTAGGTGTTGCTTTTTATTTCCATCAGGAGTAGTGTATACTTGTCTCTCTTTTTTTGATGTTAACAGTCATTGGCTAGATCCATTATTTCATGGGGGTTGCAAATTGTAATTTTGATTATTAGTTGAAACAATTCTATAAAAAAGAGCTTTCTCCTTATTGACTGTCTGATCACCCTGAGGTAGTTTCATGTAATAAAGGTAGAATAAATGTTTCATTCTTTCCCTTTACTTACCTATCTTAAAATGCACTGGTTGGTTCCCTAGTATCCTCCAAAAATAACTATTTGAATTATTTTTTGCTATTGCTGTTTACTACTAGGTTTAAGAATATAGATGTGCTTCATTTTGTTGCAGTAATTATGTTTATTTTATGTCAAATTATCCTATCTCTGGCCAGTGAGAGCCTTTTAAAGCTGGTCCCTGAGTCCTTTTGACAAAACCAGAATTAATATATTGGTCCATTTCATTCCAATGTCATATATAACGTTCACTCCCTATCTTCAAGGAGTTAATGGAGGGTTTAAACACAGGAAGAACAAAGTATAATAGAAGTTCAGGCAAAAGAAGCATTAAATTGTGAGGGGCGTGACAAAAGAGGTGATAATTTGCCTGAACCTCAAGAAAGAAGAGAATTTTGTTGGATGGAGAAGGAGTGCATTCCATGTGAAATGATGGAGATAAACAAAATTGCATAGGTTAAAATATGCAATGCATTCTTGAAATGATGACTAGTCTGGTTTACCGGCTGGAGTTTATTTTAACATAGGGAAATAAACTAAAACTGAAAAGGTACCTAGGACCCCCGCTGGGACCTGGATGCCAGTCTGAGGATTTAGGACAGCCAGAAGTGAGGTATGATAGGGCTTAATCCCAGCCATTGGGCAGACTCCGTTTAAGCTACATCTTCCTCCTTTCAGAGACTCAAGGCAATACCTAGCTTCGTAGATCACACATCTAACAGATTGGTCTGCATTTCTTCTAGCAATTTCTCACTAAAGTTGAAATTATTTTTGATGTTTTGCTACTTGAAGTTTTGCTACATGAAACCTTCTAGTTAGAGAGACATGGAGGAGTCCCATGACACACCGCACAGTGGTTGGCCCTGGTTGCACTGGAATTCTCAGTTATCAACAAAGAAGTCTGACTGTAATTGGATACACCTGGAGTCAAATGAGTCTTAGAGTACTGTGATAGCTCATCAACTTCTTATCAAAGCTCTGCTAAAGATGTTTATCAACTTGATTAATAAGTATAGGATTATGGAAACAACAGAAAAAAATATCATAATGCAAGAAATTTGGGTAATGGGGCACCTGGATGGCTGTTGGTTGAGTGTCCAACTCTTGATTTCAGCTCAGGTCATGGTTCCAGGGTTGTGGGATTGAGCTCTGCGTTCAGCTTCATAGTGAGCATGGAGCCTGCTTAGGATTCTCTCTCTCCCTCTGCCCCTCCCTCACTCTCATGCATGTGCTCTCTCCCTCTCTCTCTCTCTCTTTAAAATCAAACAAAAAAGAGAGAAATTTGTATAAAATTGAGTTCAGATCTGGATAAGGACTTTTTACTCTAGAAATGAGTTATATCTCAATTGTATATAATAGACTCTTTAGTTCAGGTAACTTTGTTGGCTTAAGATCCTCCCTTTGCTCGATATTAAAGTTTTAAAAAAAACAACCACTTAACCTAATATTCTCGTACATTCCCTTCACGGGGATTTCTAACAGGGAATTAAGTCTCCCTATCATCCTGTTTTTATAACAAAGTGTGAGATTACATAATTCATGGTAACTCAAGTTTCTTTTACAATATGACATTTGCTATCTTAATTGTCCTTCCAGTTCATAATGCATAAATCAAATATAGTTGAGCTCTGTAAAATTTATTCGTTACGGATCTTTTGATATCTGAGTGAGCTATTGCCTATTTAGGACTAGTTATGAAATATGTCCTCAGTATTCCTTCCTTCTTTTCTTTCTCTCTCTCTTTCTCTCCTATCTTCCTTCCCTCCCTCCTCCCTTCCTCCCTCCCTTCCTTCCTTCCTTCCCTCCTTTCTTTCTCTTTCTTTCTGTCTTTCTTTTCTTCTTTTCTTCCTTCCTTCCTCCCTCCATCTCCCCCCCCCTTCTTTCTTTCTCTCCCCACCTCTCTTTTTTTTCTTATTGTAATAACTGAAATAGTCTCCTGGCAGGTGAGAGAACAGAATCTTATGTAGAGAAAGGGCATGGCCTTCTTCAATACCCAAAGCTATCTGGTTATGGAAAATATAAACCCACATGAAAATGTTTGCTGGATCCATCTTTACAAAATCCACATTTTTGAAGAGGTAGTCTATTAATTGTTGTTAATGTCATATTTTAAAATGAAGATATTTATAGACACCACTTTAATATTTTTAGTCAGCACTGTACTGCAAAGTTGAGTACATAAATAGATCTGTTGTGGAGAGGGGTCAGTGTCTCCACACTCACTGTTCCTGAGAGAAGATTTTATCTGAGATATCCCAATAATTGTAGTCACATGGCATAGTAGCTTTAATTGCCCCACCATATGCTTTAATTTTTCATTTTGTGCTAGTGTAGTCATGGCCCATATAAATCCAAGATACATGGTTAGGTTATGGTTGTGGTTCATACCCTTGACTGCACTTTAAAATCACCTGGGGAGCTTTTAAAATCATATCAACCTGGGACCCCATGCCCAAAGATTCAGGCTTAATTGGTCTGGCTGCAGGACCACATCAGTTGCACAAGTCCAGGAAGCACCATTTATTGAGAACATATTCATCCCCAGGGCCCCCCCCCCCCCAACTTCCTGGAGCACAAGTCCACTGTGTTCTATGTGAATGGTTCCTGCTGTCTTTGTACAAACTTGGAAGCCTAAAGAGGGGGCATGAGCACAGCTGTTTTTAGAAGCTCCCAGGTGATTCCACAATGCAGCCAGAACTGAGAACTGTTTTAATGTATATATAGCATGAGGCATTAACAGCATGTATTTAGGAGCCATGTAGAAATGGATTCAAATCTTGCTCTACAACTCTCTAGCTGTGTAACCTTAGGAAAGTCATTTAACCCCTTGGAGCCTCAATTTCTTCATAAATAAAAGGACAATTATAATGCCTGCCTCATGTGATGATACTGAAAAAAAAGAATAAAGACAGTCTAATTGAAATGCTTGGCACAAGTTCATTCTCAAGAAGCCACTATTATTATTTTAGTTATTAAAGCCAAATTTCTGTATTAGTCTAGACTTCTTCAGTATTAACTGACAGAAATCCAACATGGGCAACCTGAAGCAAAATATGGGAAATTCAAGCAAGCCATAAGAAGGGTCGGGTTGGATTTGGTTTGTTCGATTCCAGCATTTGAATACTGTGAGGACACATACTCTCTCTTGTGCTTATTCCAGTTTCTTGCATGGTGCCTTCATTCTCTGAAGCCAGCTGTCCTTGGAGAGGCTAGCCTATGACCAAAGGCAACTTGAGACTTTTATATCTCTACAGTGTCTTATGCACAGAAGAGTAACTAATTATATTCAACTCAGTTGAGAAGATCACAGTGACCTGACCTGGCTCTTATATCCACCCCCATGGTCAAGATGTATAGACCTTAAATGGAGAGAAGGATACTGTGCAAATGAACACAATAACCACCTTCATTTTCACTATTGAAATTTGATTCAAATAATATAAAATGCACAACACCTCTGACATCCTAGGATCTATTAGCAGATAAGGAAGAGCAGCAGTAAGGTCCCAGAAGCAACTACAAAATACCCTGAGTTTAAAACCCCTAGCCCCTAGGTGCCTGGGTGGCTCAGTTGGTTAAGCATCTGACTTCGGTTTAGGTCATCATCTCATGGTTCGTGGGTGTGAGCCCCACACCGGACTCTGTGCTGACAGCTCAGAGCCTAAAGCCTGATTCAGATTCTGTGTCCGCCTCTCTCTCTGCTCCTCCCCCGCTCGTGCTTTGGCTGTCTGTCTGTCTGCCTCTCTCTCTCAAAAGTGAGTAAACATTTAAAAACCAAAAATAAAACACCTAGTCTCTCTGCACTTCACGACCTACACTTATAATCAATGCTAGGATGCTTTTAGGACAACAAAAGCATTCCTTAACCTCTCTGGTCTAGTTTCCCTGAGACATGGAGGTTGGCAGGCGGATGAAGAGTTGGATAAATTGATGCCACACTCCTAGCCGTCTGCATTATCTAATACCTGAGTATTCTCTCCTCCCATCCCCACCCCACAGTCTCTCCTTTCTTACAGGAGTGCGAAAATTTAGCAGTTATTTATAGGAACACGCTCTACAGCTACTTTACTATGGATGTTACCCAAGACCAAGGTGCTGTGGAAGAACAATCACAAGGACCCAAAGACCCCCTTTAACATTTGAATTGTTCTAGCCACTTACCTAATCCTTGTGGTAGAGAAGGAGCAAGTGTCATGAAAGAGGAACAAGATTCATCACTTTATAGCAAGTACACTTTTGACAAGTTATTTAACTTCTCAGAGTTTCAGTTTCCTGATTTGTATAATAAAGTCAATATTCCACAGGACAATTATAAGACTTGAATATATTTGGTAAGAGATAAGGTCTTTGAAAGTCAGTTATGCTCTACGCACTGGATCTCCAATAAGTGGTTTCAGAGTTTGGGGAATAGTTTTATATTTACAAAATTAACTGAAGAGGCCTTGCTATGAACATGCTCTCATGTATTTAGACCCAGTAGAGAGGCTGACTAGGCATATACTGAAATATCCTAGGAAATATTACAAAAGATGCTCAAGTATTATTGATACTCACTGACCTTTGGATCTTAGCATGCTTACTTTGTGGTTACATAAATCAGTGCTGGAGCTACTGGCATTCACTATAAATCACTCTGCTACTTTACTGGTTCAAGGGCATTATGTAGAAGAGCACCCAACTCACTTCGCCGTAACGCAGAATAACACTTTAGATAAGTAAAGAAGAAAAAAGTCAACTATTAATAGCATTACTAGATCTTCCATGTCAAATGATGCTTCTGGGGTTTTGAGCCTCCTTTCTAGTTCCTATTCAGCCAAAGTAGATTGATTATGGGTTGATAGGAGTTGGTGGGAGGATTATAGGAGTGAATATGTAAAAGCCAACTGGCTCATGGCCAAGAACACAGATGGCACTCTGACTCTTATGGGCAACACCAAGTTCCAGATTATGTGCTATGGACTGGCTAGGTATTCTTTGTTGGCAAGGAACTTCATCCCAGACAGTGATAATAAAGTAGTATGCATCAAAAATATATATTTAGTATGCATCTTTTCTAACCTAAAAATGGAGGAATTACCTAAGATTTTGATAGTGTCATAACTGTATAACCAAAATCCCATATATTTCCATAAGTTAAAATTGCTTTCAATGTAAAACAGTGGGGTTTTGAATAAAGGAGCAGTCTACTCATGAACCGTTACCTTTTAGAAGCACAGAATTGCCTATATCAAACAAACATGAATAAAGGTCAGCTATGAATTTTAAATTGTTCAAAAGATTGGTAGTTCAACATCACTAAAATATAGGGAGCAAAGTGATGAGACTATCTTGGAAGAGAAGGAATACATTTTCTTAATTTTTTTAAACATCTGGTCTTCATACCAATTTTAGTTCAATTTTTGCTAATATAACCACACAAATGCCTGATTTATACAGTTTGAGTATCCCATAGCAACATGGTCTTGTGCTTCTCTCTTTCATTTCCTTCCCAGCCCTCCCCTACTTATTTCTTGAGAGAATCAGGAAAAGGTTTTCTGTTTCTTCACTGTTGAATCTGTTTATGAAAATTTGAACTAAACAGCTTAGCACAATTAAGCAGGATGCCTCATTCATCAAACCTTCATTTTTCTAAGACATCCATCCTATCAGTCACCAAAAAGCATGTGTTAAGTGGAAACTGTTTCTAGTCTGTTGGCATGCCACATCTGTTGACAATTACAGAGGTGCATACGATGCCATTCATATCATGGTATGTGCTTCCCTGTGCCTTGGGTCACAGGCTCTCAGGGACATTTACAAAGTGTGTGCTTTTTAACTGCCTTGGAACTAAAGAGTTTAATTTTTCCTAAGAATGTGTTTATGCACCTTGTAAAGGAACTAGTCATTCTCTTTTGCTTTTCATTATTATGGGGTGTGTGTGTGTGTGTGTGTGTGTACGCGCGCGCACGTGCATGACCAAAGGAGAGCCATGCCAGGTAATAAGCACAAAGGCTTTCTTTTACATACCCATCAACCTTCCTTGTAAATTGCTGCTTTTGTTTTTTATTCATTCTTTTGTTAGTAGCATATTTCTTCGCTTCTCTTGGATTTTGTCTGGGTTTTTTCTGAATACTACTTAATTCTGGTTTTATTTCCTCATGTTCTTGGTCAAGATTTGGATCAGATTTTTTCAGAATACCTCTGTAATTACAAGTCACTGGGACCCTCTCTGAAGTTATGTCCTCTTTCTTTTGGATCTCTTCCTGACCTATTAGCATGTTTCATTTTATAATCCATACTATTAAGGAAGTATCTAGAACTTCAAAAAGCTGAATCTATATTTTATCTTTCTAATCTTAACACCTGGAATAAAGTTGGCAACATCAAAAATGTTGACCTTTTTTCCTGTTTTTATTTAAGTATTTAATATTAGGCTTGGGGGTATTTTTTTGTTTGTCTTTTGTTTTTCATTTAAAACAGAGGTGCTGGAGTGCCTGGGTGGCTCAACCGGTTGAGCATCTGACTCTTGATTTGGGCTCAGGTTGTAATCTCGTGGTTCATGGGATTGAGCCCCACCTCAGACTCTGCACTGACAGTGTGGAGCCTGCTTGGATTTTTTCTCTCTCTCTCTGCCTCTCTCTCTCTCTCTCTCAAAATTAATAAATAAAATAAACATTTAAAAAAATAAAATAAAAGGGAAGTACTGCTTTTGGACATTGTGAGCATATTTTATTAATATTATGAATAATCAAATGAATTCTAGAAGAGCTACCTTAAGGGAGTTACTTAATGGCTAAAAGAAGAATTAGGAGAGAAAGAAGTTGAGAACGAGGTTAAAGTCAATGGTATTTCATCCATGGTGGTTAATAGTGTTTCTTAATCTTTAAATATCAAGTGTGTTGTAATGCTTAATTATCCTTAATATCTAAATGAATTTCCACCATATTGAAGAAAAGAGGAAGTGACCTACAAAATCTTTGTTTTTATTGAAGAGGAAAGAGCAGCTTGAGGAGCTTGGAGAATTCTACAGGAGGGAGGAAGTTGTTATATCCTAGGCTCCCATTTCCTTCAAATGGAGAAAACAGGATGCATAAGTGTGCCTCTTCTCCAACATTAAATTTTGCATTGGTTTGCTATTAAACTCAAGGGCATGTGAAGGAAGCAATTTTAATTGCTTGGCGCTTAAAAACCCTGCTCTACTGTTCAGTGGGTTAGAAATATTTTGAAAATTTGATTGCGTTTAAAGCCATGCAAATTTACCTGTAATAAATTTTTGCCATACACCTAAGTAATCTGTCTTCTAGAAATGAACATATAAATACAACTATAGAATGCTCAGAAGGGAAAGGGAAGCCAGTATTTATTGAAGACCTACATGGTGTTAAATGCATTACCTTCACTATCTTACCCTCTCTTCTTAATATCCATATGAGTAGATATTGCTGTTTCTATTTTACAGAGGAGGAAACTGAGGCTAGGACCAACTAGGAACACTCACCTAGCTGGTATGAAGTGCAGTGCAGATCCGAACTAGCTCTGTTTGACTGCAAGCTTGTTTTCCTTCTCTGCTGTCCTTACATCCCTAGGATTAAGTTGAAAACAGTGAGGAGTGGCAGCTTCTTAGTTCATGTGGGCTTTACAGTCAGTGCAGCCTGATTCATCAAAGACACACACCCAGCTTCGTACACACAAAACCACTTGGGGGCTGATTTATCCGGATTTATGTCTAAATTATCCCATATATCAAATAATGCTAGATCCTCTCTCCAATTTCTGCCTTGTAGCCGGCTTAAAACATCTCAAAACTCCCACTGCTCCAGAGCAATACTAAGAATGTTGTCTTATGTTAATCAAGTATACACTGTGCTGTCTCCTATTAATTAAATTTACAGTACCTAAATCAAGAATCCTTCAGGTTGGCTTTTGAAGCGTGCTCTGTCTCTGGCATGGGAAGAGCCTATTTTGAGATTTTCCTACACAAAAGTAAAGAGCCACGGCATTCAGGGCCTTTTCAATTGATCCCCAAACCTAAGAGGAATCTAGCTTCTATGGAACTTTTTAATAAATTTCATTATTTGGCAATTAGTCAAATGTCTAGAATATGACATTCCTTCATTATTTTTTTTCCACTTATGGTTATGTTTTAAGGCTCTTTTGATGTTGTTTGCCCCCCAGGTAGTGATAAATGACCATGACTCCTAATAGGCTGGTTTCCACAGGCGCCTGCTAACAACTGCCTCATAAATATTCAACGGGGCATTCTGTGCAAAGGGCTGGGGAATTAGGTGACCTGCCAAGTCTTTCCACATCTAATATCTATGATAATGGCTGCAAATTACGTGGGACAGAAGGAATGGTCTTGCACTGTGAAAAAAACGAAGGGAAATCAAGACAGCCTGTGGCTCCTAGCTCCAGTAGGCAGCTGCCTGGCTGAGAACACCTTTCCCCGTGCTGGTCACTGAGGTTGCTGCCTTTCACCCCTGCCTTACAGCTGAGGTCTCTGGTGTTCACCCCTGCTTAACCACAGTCCTTACTAGCAAGTCCTCACCACCCTAAAGAGTAGAGCAGGCTTTTCCCTTTGTTTTAATCTTTTGTTATAATGGTAATTAGCATTACATCTTGAGTAGTAAATTAAGAAATCCAAAACAGAATTTTAAATTTAAAAAGCTGTTCCACTAGGAATCCAGTTGCATTAATTTTGTGGACTGAAGGTAAACTGAATTAGCCAAGTGTGTGTATTCATTACCTTATTCTAATCCTCAACATCACAAATGCAAAAGGCTGTCATTAAATTTGAGAACTGACAAGAACTGGGATTTCTCAATATGGGTGTTGAAAGATTAATTTGAAAAGATCTCACTAAAAAATACAAAAGTTTATTGCTAACATGGGATATTTTATATTCATAAGTCTGTACCTCATTTTAAGACAGCTTGTTTGCAGTACCTGGTTTAAAAAGAAGTGATACATTGAGAGCACTTGATCAACTTTTAAATTGAAATACCTATAGTTATTATTTTGTCCTAGTGTTACATAAGCACAGCTTATAAGATTATATTGGAAGTTTCTTTTGTCATCAAAGGATATTTGATTTCACTTATTAAACATTTTACATCCTAACAGAAGTTAAAAACAAAGAAAGAGAGACAGAAAAGAGCCTTTTTTCTTCCCCACCCATTTTTTTTCAAAATATGATTTCAGAAAAGAAGTATTTATGTCTTTGACACTATTTCATACTCTGTATTTGTGGTAAAAATATTAGTGGTTAAAAAAAAAGAAAGGGTGCTAATGAACACAATGGTAATAAGTTTCATGCAAATATAGTTAATTTTCACCAGACTAGTTGCCAAGCTGGTAGTGGGGTAAAAATGGTAAATATTCCATCTTTGATTAGTGGAATTTTAATTTTATAAATTGCTATATGCCTTGATTTACACACCTGTAGCATATTTTAAACATCTGTGTCCAAAGACCATTTGAGAAAAGGAAAAGAAAGGGTTCCTTGGCTTCACTTGATACCTTTTGTTTGGTTCTCTGTACTACCTTCAAGTCCCAAATGAGACTTTTGTAAAAAGAAATTGCATACAATTTGCTTACTTATTAAAGAGTGAATAACCTAGGATGGCTTTTTAAGAACCAGAATGTGATTTTACTGAGTTTTCGAATGTTATACAATTGATGAAGAACTTAAACATCAGTTCCAACAGTGAAAATTAGAATAATTGAGATCAAGCACTAGAGGCTGATAGTTCTCTTAACTCTGTTACCATAGGAGCCTTTCACTCCCTTGTGTTGCATTTATTAGCTTGCAAGAGATTTTTGCATTCAGAACATAAGACCTAGTTTTAAAAATGCTACTTGGGGCTATGGGGGTGTCTGGCTGGTTTAGTCAGTAAAGTATGTGACTCTTTTTTTTTTAATAGTTTATTGTCAAGTTGGGTTCCATATAACACCCAGTGCTCATCCCAACAAGTGCCCTCCTCCATGCCCATCACACCCCTTCACCTCTCCCCACCCCACCCCCAGCCCTCAGTTTGTTCTCAGCATTCAAGAGCCCCTCTTCTTTTCTATATTCTTCATCAATACTAGGCTTCCTGAGAGGTTAAGCCACCAATTAGAATGTGAAACCTTTAGCGGCACGTGGGTGGCTCAGTCGGTTGAACATCCAACTTCAGCTCAGGTCATGATCTCGCTATTCATGTGTTCAAGCCCTGCATAAGGCTGTCTGCTGTCAGCACAGAGCCCACTTCAGATCCTCTGTCCCTCCTCCCCCACCCCTCGCCTGCTCATGCTCTCTCTCAAAAGTAAAATAAAACATTAAAAAAAATCTTTGCTTCTACTGGGTATAGGATTATATACATAATCCTTCAGTGGAACAAGAGAAGGAAAATAACATAAAAAAATAGAATATATGAAATCTTTAAGGGAAGCCATTTGCCTGCTTTTTATTTGCCTTCCACTTTAAATCTAAACGCTTGTCATAGCCAGTACCTAGAGTACATTAGGTATGAGGCTTCACAAAGGTAGGGAATGCCCTTGGTAAGCCCCTCCTTCTCCTGTTGGAGGTATGTGAAAGCCTGCTTGTTCCTTTTTTTTTTTTCTTTCTAAATTTCTACTTTTATTCAGAATGAGCATTCTGAGAACAAAACTCTTCTCTGATAACTCTTATAAAACACTTTTATGCTTGGCCCTCCAAGGATTAAGAATTGGACACATAATTCTCCATTCATTTCTCAAGTGTCAAGAGAGAATTGAGTTTAAAGGCTCCAATTCCCTTGCAGGTTACACTGTCTTTCTAGATGAATTAGTATTCAACATGGCTTTGGGAAAATCTCAGATGATTTACAGTTTTGCAAATTGTTCAGACTCATAATGAAATCTCAGGCTGAGGAAATCACTAAACAGCTCATGAGCATAAGCTTTTGCCTCTGATGTCCGGACATCTTGGATTAATTCATTCATCTGGCGTCTTTGCCTCATCTATACTGGAAAACAAGGCTGCTTGAAAAAGTCACATACACCACTAACTTGATGCAAATTCATGGCCTCCAACCTTAGCTGGGACCTCAATGAGGCCTCCTGCTATATGTCTTCAGTCAGTTCCCCTCCCAAACTACCACCACTGAACTCATTCTCCCACCCTCCATTTCCTTCTTTGCTCATCAAAGGGCAGTCCATTATCCATCCATTCCACTCTCCCTTTTGGGTACAATAGGATATATATCCCTTTGCTTCTCCAGGGTTATGTTCTGGGTCCTGTAACTTTTACACTCCCAAGCCCCTCAAACTGGCAATTATTTCTTTTCTATAGATTCAATTCTCTTCACTAACGTTTTCCCTTCAGAATATAAAATATTCTCAAGTCTTTTCCGCTTAAAAAAATGTGAACCTTCAAATGACTCCATGGACCTCCTTCTTCTTTGCAGCCAGCGTGTCTCCTCCCACTCACTCCTTTTCACACTGCAGTCTGAATTCCACCTGGAGAAGTCCACTAAGACTACCCTTCCACGGCCTCATTCGGTTTTGGGCCAAATTAAATGGGTCCATTCTGTCCTTTCCTTACTTGATTTTTCTGAAGCATTGACACAGATGAGAACCACCCACAACTTAAAACTCTTTGCTTCTTTAGCTTTGGTGCACTTCTCTTCCCTGCCTTTGTACCGCCCTCTTCCCCATTCCTTTTCAGGTTCCTCACCTTGTGCTGGTCTCTTAAGTGTTAATATGTGATAGAGTGTCATCCTTGGATTCTTCTCTTCTTATGCACCTCAATGTTCCTAAAAGATAGCTCTGGAAATTCCTAAATCTGTATTTCCAGATGTTAAAATCCATGTAGTCAACATTACCATGTGGACGATCAGTAGGTACTTAAACTCAACGTGACAAGAGCTGAACTTTTATCTCGTTCTCACTCCAGTCCATCTCTAGAAATAGCAAATTCTCATCCTAGTCACACAAACCTAAAAGCTTTGCATTGACTTAGACCTCTCTTCCTCATTCAGCGCTTTCCACTCAATTGATCCCTAAAATATGCTAATTCTACCTTCATAATGTAGCCTTTTCTCTCTTCATTGTGCTATTGCTTTAGTTAAGGCAATAAAACTTCCCATTAGTACATTGCTTCTAGTTATCTTCTTAAAATGTAGCTTCCCATTGCTTTCTAGGCAAACTTCTGAGCATGACATACAATGTCCTTCATGACCTGACACGTGCCAAACTCTGTAGCCTGCTCTCCGACCAGATTTCCATGCAGACATTCATTCCAGCATAACACCCTACTGGAAGTTCTTTCAAAACACCAAATTATCTCCCAATTCTTCCTTTTTTATGCTGTTTCCTGTGCTTCTAACGTTATTTCTTTCTAATCCTTCTGGCTAATTTCTACTTATCTTTTAAGGTTCAGCTCATATACTAACATCTTAACGTGCTCACTCAGGAAATGTTAGCCATCATTAGGGCTGTTTGGCACCCATTCTTTGTATACTCATAGCAAACCTATAGCATAGTGTTCATCATACTATCTATCTGTGTATATGATATATATACCATATATATTACTATATATAGGAATATATATACCATACTATATGTATATGTGTGTGTATATATATTCCTATATATTCTATATATATATATATTTCTATATATTCTATATATATAGGAATATATATATACACATATATATATTAGGAAATATATATATTTGATATATAAATGATTTAATATATACCATACTATATATATATGTGTGTATATATATATTCCTATATATTCTATATATATATATNTCTTGTTTTTCTTTCCTCCCAGTTCTGAACTCCAGCCATTTTGCTTTTACTTTATTTCACTTACATTACCAGCCTGGACCCTAAAGACATTTGGGTTTACTATACCTGTCTAAAATAACAAATATCATCAACAATTTTCTAGTGAAGTTATAGTGGGGGTAGTGGTGATGATGATTATATTTATTGAATGCTTATTATATGGTAGGCTCTTTCTAAATGTTTTACATATATAATCTTATTAATCTCATTTAATGGGTGAGGAAACTAATAATGAGAGAGGTAAGTACCTTAGCCAAGTCATACAGCTTTTTAGTATTGGAGTCAGGATTTGAACATATGTAGTAGTAGCCTAGAGTACAAAAATGGAAAATATTTTCCATGTACTGATATCAACCTTATTCCATCTATTACTCTTTGAGAGAAACAATCTGGTAAGTCAATTCAAAATATTTATTATATATCTCCAACTGGCCCTTGAACAACACACATTTGAGCTGTGTGGATCTACTTATACATGGATTTTTTTTCCCCATAAATACAGTAGATATAAAACACTATAAATATATTTTCTTTTTGATTTTCTTAATATCCTTTTTCTTTTTTCTAGCTTACCTTATTGTAAGAATACAGTACATAATCTGAATAACATAGAAATTATGTGTTAATTGACCATTTACTTACACCACCTTTATACTTACACCACCAGGGTGCCATTTCTTAATTCACAAGGCTTCCAGTCAATAGTAGGCTACTAGTTGGGGTGCCTGGGTGGCTCAGTTGGTTAGGCATCTGACTTCAGCTCGGGTCATGACCAAATGGTTTGTGAGTTCAAGCAAGCTCCACATCAGGCTCTCTGCTGACAGCTTGTAGCCTGGAGCCTGCTTTGGATTCTGTGTCTCCCTCTCTCTCTCTGTGCCTCTTCCAGTCTCTCTCCCTCTCTCTCAAAAATAAACATTAAAAAAATAGTAGGCTATTAGTTGTGAACTTTTTGAGGAAGCAAAAGTTATATGCAGATTTTAAACTGCAGGGGGGGTTGGAATCCCTAACCCCCACCCCTCATTGATCAAGAGTGAACTGAACTTTATGATTGAATTAGGCCTTTGAATAAAATATAGCCCTGCCTTTATCATCTAGAAAGGGAAATAAGATATGAACATCCCTTAATAAGCAGACAAAACATGATAAATGATAAAACTTACAAATGCTATGGAAATTGAAAAAAAACTTGCTATTTATTTGATATCTTACATGTAGAGAATGCTTAATAAATTGCAATTGATTTAGCATATACATATACAAATGTGCACCCACATTTTCTAGTAATCCCCAATTTCCAGTCCTACTCTCCTTCAGGAATCAGAGGGTTCAATATCCTTATAACTAACACAGAATCCAATGGTTTCTGTACTAGTTAGCATATGTAATGTTGGCAGCTATAACAAACAGTGCCATTTCACTGACTTAACAAATAAACATTAGTTCTCACCCATGACACAGTCCAGTGGGGATCAGTATTTGGGAGACAATGTTATTCAGGTCATCAGACTTCTTCCATCTACTGGCCTTGCTGTTCCCTAAGACCCTAGACCCTTAAAGTCTTCAAATAACACCTCTGCACCTCTGTATGTGGTCAAACAATGAGAGGGGAGAGGGAAAGACAGAGAGAGAGAGAACTTGGAAGAGTATTAGAGAAGTTTGTAGAGCCAGACTTTGAAGTAGCACATGTGACCCCTGCCCAAATGCCATTGTCCAGGACTAGTTGCATGGCCCTGTCTAGGTGTAGGAAAGCTAGGAAATGGAGCCTTCTTATGTCTCCAGGAGAAAAATGGTTTGGTGACCACATAGCATTGTCTCTATTACAGCCTTTACCCTCTTCATTATTCCAGTTATTGTATTTTTAAAGTTTCTCTACTCTTCTCTCTCGCATATCATTGGGGCCTCATAATAGATTGGTGGAGAGAGCTGGGAATACACAAAGAATACAGTCTTCCCAACTTTGCACTGCCCACTTTTTAATTTTATCATGACTTTCTGCAGCTGCTTTCCATTCAATTCAGCTATAAAACGTTAATTGGATTTCTACCATGAGCCTGTCACTGTCCTAGGTCCTAGGGAGTTAGTCATGGACAAGACGGTCTCTGCTCTCAAGATGCTTAGTGTAGTGGGGCCAGTTCTACCATGTCATTGTCATAACATCAGTTCTGAAAGGCCTTCTCCAATGCCTTTTCCTTCCCAGACTGCTCCTAGGTTCTTGAGAGAGAAGGCATATACCCCTCTGCACACCAGCTCTAGACATCGGCTCCCTACAGAAAATCTTTCTTGTTCCTCCAGGGTCACTATGTTTCGAAGACCTTTGAGAAACATCTCTAGAATTAATTTTGAGAGATAAGTCCAGTGCTATACCCCTGCTTAGTACTAAGATTCTCTTTAGATTGTGTCCTAATGCATGACACAAATTCACTGTGTCCCTTGGCACAAGGTAAGTTCCTATACTATCTGAGAGCATCTGGCTGTCCTCTAGAGGAAGCTTCATCTTAGGTAGCTAGAAGAGTTGGCAAGAGTCCCATGTTTCCCTTCACCTGTCCTCAAATAAGGAAGGGAAATGTTTATGCAAATCAGGCCCTAAAACAGCCATTGGTGTCTCATGACTCTTCAAGGGAGACATGCAAAATAAATTCTATAATAACATGAGGGTGTCTGTGTCTGTGTGTGTGTGTGTTTGTGTGTGTGTTTGCAAAATTCAGAGAGAAATTCTGTAGGGGAAACTTCCTTAGGCCTGTTAAATATAAGTTTAATTTAACACAGAAACAAGTATTTTTTAAACCACGTTTTTAAAACACCCAAGACACCAAATTTCCTAAGATGAATTGTCTGGAAGAAGTCCTAAAGCTCATTCTCTGATCACTTCCTATCAGACTTGGAAGGGAAAGGTGTTTTGTTTTGGTGAGTTCAACTCCACCTTTGTTCATTTTGGTTATAGTAAAAAGTCTTAAAATATGTTTTTGTGAGCAAGTGATTTTTCCTAGTTCTAAATTCTCACCACCCTTGAAACATTGTAAGTGCAGCTCTGGTTGTCCTCAAGGAAAGGATCAAAGGAAGAGAAAATATATTAATGAGCACAATAATTCAAAACCTCCTAAAATGTTGTTCCCATGTGTAGTGGGTCTTCCCGGGCGTGTCTCTGAGAAATGGATATTTTGGATCTTGCTTTAGCTTACAGGAAACCGATCCCCAGGCATTTCCCCCTTATGATTCTTTTACAAGCTATTGCTTAGAGAATTCCAAAAATACCTCACTTGATGGTAATGTAGATTTCCCAGTGTTAAAAAATTAGGAGAGAATGGAGGGAGTTGGTATCTCAAGTAAGTTTACCAAGTTTACCTGTCTGGTCCCCTGACATCAGCTATCTATATACTTACACCACCAGGGCACTGTTTATTATTTTAGTGACAAGCTACACAACAGTGAAATTGCATTGCTCCTCCATAGACAGAGAAAGCACAAGTGGAGCTACCATTGCAAAGGATCTTAAAATCTAGGTGTAAATACTAAAGGCAGGAACCCCAGCTGTAATGTAAACTCCCCAAGAAGAAGCCTTATTCACTGAAGAATCTCTAGTGCCTAAGTAGTACTTGGCATATTGTAGACCCTCAAGAATTATTTGTTGAATGAATGGACATCAAATAGCATGGAGGAACATATCAATAAATATTACAAATGTAAGCATGGAGGGAGTTCAGCAAGAATAGCAAAAATGTATGAAGGTGGCAGAGTTAAGGAGAGCCGTGAGACCTCCAATAGGTGGAGGAGACGGGGAGGCGGACTACACTAGGAAAAAAGAAGAGACAAGAAGTAGTAGAGGAGGAAATTATTGTGGTGCAGTAGGGAAACGAGTTTATCTCGGGCCAGAGAATCACATGGTGATGTAATAGAAACCAGGCAGATCAGGCATGGGAGTGTGGATTTTGTCACACTGTTTGGATTTGTGTCCTAGCTCTGCCATTTATCCAGTAACGTCATTTAATATCTATGATTTGGAAGTAATACGATAGGACATGTATTAAATAAAAATCAAAGGGCACTGGGGTGGCTCAGTCCGTTAAGTGTCCAATTCTTGACTTTGGCTTAGGTCCTGATCTCACTGTTGTGAGATTGAGCCCCACGTAGGGCTGTGCCTGGGCATGGACCCTGCTTAGGAATCTCTCTCTCCCTCTCTCTTCCCCTCCCCCAGTTGTGCACACACACACACTCTGTCTCTCAAATAACAAAATTTTTAAAAATGTTTTAAGTCAAGTAGGGGTGCCTGGGTGGCTCAGTTAAGCGTCTGACTCTTGATTTCGGCCCAGGTTATGATCTCATGGTTCGTGAGCCCTGTCAGGCTCTGTACTGACCGCATGGAGCCTACTTGGGATTCTTTCTCCCTCACTCTCTCTGCCCTTCTCCTGCTCATTCATGCTTTTTCTCTCTTTCAAAATAAGTACATAAACATTTTAAAAAATCAAATAGATATGATAGGTTAAAAGTTACAAACTTGAGCTATTTAAGAGATGATATTATTATTATTATTGATGAAAACAATATTCTGGGTAGCCTTTTGATTCTGCTGGTTTTCTGATAGTGGGAAATTTGGTTCATAGAATGGCACCACCATATGTGCCCAGGAAGAATAGGTAAGAAGATAAAACCTAGTGATTGCTTATTGAATAATTTCAAAACGAGTGAGAAAATTCTTTTAACATTCCTAAGTAAATTTTAGAAGTGATTTTAAAGTTAAATTTGTAATTGATTTAAATTATTATGAATTGTGTGCATTCATTTCACAGAATTATTATGTAGGAAGTAAAGGTCCATTCATTCACTGAGCTGATAAAGAAACTTGATTAGAGTAATACCCCACTACACTTGTGCTAAGGAATGTGAGAGCTTTATTGTGGTTAATGATTCTTGGTGCATATAATATTCCTTATCTTCAGAGAACTTGATGGACATTTGATTTGAACTTCTTCTCAAATACATTCTTAAATTAAAGTCATTGTTTTTGAGTATGCTTAAAAGCAAAAAGTAAGATTTGCTGGTTGTCGGTTAAGAAAAATATGGAAGAAGCAGAAGTGAACACTGCATTTTCAGAGTATAGTTTCAGAGATGATGGCATGGTCTTAAATCTAGGCAGTATGCTCTGCCCACAGTTAATTGTATCAAAGCTTCCAGCAAACGCACAGCACTCCTACAGCCCCCCTCCTCTGAGTCCAAAGCTGACATCACTTAATCAATCACACATTCTTTCCAGCTGAGTCTTGATTTGACCATTAATTCTCTGCCATATAGGGTTCTAGAAGTCAGTACCAGGAGGTCGATTTGGCACAGGCAAAATGAAAACTACTTACTATCCTGGAGTAAAGGTTAGCTTTACAAAGTTTCCAGGAAACTCCCTCATCACTGCTAATGGCCTGGAAGTATGTGTGTATTAGTGCATGTGATAAAAATACCTAGATGCAAGCCTTACATGAAAGTAATGTCTTAGCCTTCCTTCCCGCACACTGCTTTCTTCATTTTTTTGGCCCTTCATTATTTATTCATTTGACTGGTGATTCATTCTCTCTCTCTCTCTCTCTGATATCAGATATTAAAAAGGGAAAAAGGTATATAAAACCTACTTCCTGCTTTTCTCATCTATCTATGTGAACCAGTCAAACCTGGCTCCC
Organism: Crocuta crocuta; assembly: GCF_008692635.1. Taxonomy (NCBI): domain Eukaryota; kingdom Metazoa; phylum Chordata; class Mammalia; order Carnivora; family Hyaenidae; genus Crocuta; species Crocuta crocuta. Next base: position 8,808,432 of record NW_027533334.1, on the reverse strand, counting down.
TTTTATTTTTTTAAATTTTTAATGTTTTTATTTATTTTTGAGAGAGACACAGAGAGAGGCAGAGACAGAGCACAAGTTGCAGAGGGACAGAGAGACAGGGAGACATAGAATCAGAAGCAGGCTCCAGGCTCTGAGCTGTCAGCACAGAGCCTGAGGCGGGGCTCAAACTCATGAACGGACCTGATTTCAAGAAAGCTGCTAGAGGAATTTCTTGTTGTCTCAATTCTGATCATTGTTAGAAACTAAGAAGATCTTAGAAACGAAAACACCTAATTCCTAAATTATCCTCACCTAACCAGCAGGCCTGTTTGAGTTAAGCTGCCCTTTCCCAGAAGCACAGAGGGGAACAGGGAAGAGGTTCTGTGATAGAAAAAGCCAGTGAGGCCGAGGTTGAACCGCAGTATCCTGCGTGTGGCTGTCCCCTCTGTTCAGCATATAATTTAGTGGTGGCTGCTCTGTGACACTGGTGACACGTGTCCTTTCCCTTCCCTCTTTTCACTCACCATCTCAAGGACTCAGATTTTGGTGTTTTTAGTAGGAACATGATTTTAGGCTCAGAAGGACCTGCATTTAGGTATTAGCTGTGATTTGAAACAAGTTCTAAACCTCCCTGAATCTCAGCTTCCATGTCCAGAAAATGAATAGGTTAAAAAGAATCCCTCAAGGGGCACCTGAGTGGCTTAGTCAGTTCAGCATCTGACTTCACCTTGAGTCATGATCTCACCATTCATGAGTTTGAGCCCAGCATCAGGCTGTGTTGTGTGCTGACAGCTCAGAGCCTGGAGCTTGCTTTGGATTCTGTGTCTCCCTCTCTCTCTGGCCATCCCCTACTCATGTTCATTCTCTCTCTGTTTCTCTCTCTCTCTCTCTCAAAAATGAACATTAAAAAAAAAGAATTTAAAAATAGTCCCTCAAAAGGGCTTCTGGGGAGCATGAGTCTAGATGATCCAATAGAGTGCCCAGCATATGCTTAGACATTATAAGGGAAGAATGAATATTACCTAATTTACATACTGTTATTATCACCAGTACTGCTTAGCTGTTTCCTGTCACCTCTGTAATGTATTACCACGAATTTAGTGGTTTAAAACAACACAGACTTCTTTTCTTACATTTAGTGTAGATTACATGTCAGAAATCAGTTTCACTGGGCTAAAGTTAAGGCATTAGCAGGGATGTTTCCTTCTGGAGGGTCTGAGGAGAAAACCCATTTCCTTACCTTTTGTGGCTCCCCTTACCTCGTGACCCTTCCTTCATATGCAAAGTTCATCAGTCTAATCCTTGGCCACCCATTACATCACCTTCTTCCCTGACTCCTACATCCTTCTTATAAGGACCTTTGTGCTTACATTGGATCCACCCAGATAATCCAGTATAATCTCCCAATCTCAAGATTCTTAATTTACTCACATCTGCAAAGTTCCCTTTTGCCAAATAGAGTAACATTCATAGGTTCTGGAGACTAGAATATGGACGTCTTTGAGGGCTGTTATGCAAGCTGCCATGCTGACTAATCAGATTACCAACCATCATTGGGATCATTTGTGTCTTATTGCTATGGTGCAGACTCATGAGTATAAACTCTTGGGGACATGAGAGCTTGAGATATTAACCAAGCAAACCATTTAGAAAACTCAAAAGAGTTTTTTCTGTAACATCCATTTTCTCCTTTTCTCTCTACTTCGGAAGAAAGGCAGATGCAATCCAAATATGTAAAGTAGAAGAACAGTGCAATCCTTCAATGCAAATATACCTGGGTTCACTGTCTAATTCCACAGCCTGGTAGCTGGCTGGGTAACCTTGGGTTGTAGTCCTCAAGATACATTCCCTGAGACAAGAATTTGAGGCGGGTAGTTTATTTGAAAGGTGATTCCAAGAAGTGCTGATGGGGAGTGAGGAAATGAGTCTGAAAATGGAAGGAAGCTAATAAACAGTATGTTATTGAGCAGGCTACTCCTGTGAGCCTCTCAGTGAACTCTGGGATCTGGGAGACAGTGGAACATGCCTCAGAGGTAGCCAGCTTGGATGAGGAAGCTTTCATCATTAGCCAAGGGCTGATCCCAGAGCCATCATCTCCAGGACTTCTAGCCCGCCCCACTCCCTGGGAAAATGTTTGTAGTAGGATGCCGACATCTAGTAGGAAAATGCTGAGTATCATGGGGCCACACGTGGGGCACTGACCACATCTGCTGACATGACCTCTCTGAACTTCAGTCCCTTCTCTGAAAACCGGGGACAATGCTACTGACACTGCAGGGATTTTGTGAAAATTAGCAATCCTGTGTTCAAGGACCTACTAGCATGTGCTGCACATGACAGTGGCTCAACAGCTGGTAACTCTTAAATAATGATAATACCAAAGGTTTCCCTTTAGTTTCTGTTTATAAAATTCATTTGCACTTGGAAAGATCCTTCAATAATTTCTGAGCCCCAGATTTTTATCTCTAAAATCAGAGAGGAGAGTAACTGTTATAGTTTATTATCCATTGTGTATTCCCAGGATTAGTAATCTGATTCTGGTTTGCTTTTCCTTGTCCTTTGACACTAGAATTTCCCTCTGGTTGCTGTGCTTATGATCGTCAACAGACCTGGACTGATTTGGTCATGGATAACCCTTAGGTTCTTTTTGGTAAATCTTGGTAGCCTCAATAGTTTTGAGGGTTTCCTACTTAGCTGATAACTTCACTTCTAGGTCACAATGAACAGAAATATTAGGGAAATATATAAACACATATAAAACATCTACTCAGTAAATATTTATTAGCAAGTAAACCCACACACAGAGTTCATGTGACTGTTTCTATAGGCTTGAGTATGTACTAGCTCTCTACATTTTGGTGTTCTGGCCCCAGATTTGCACAAGTTATTCACTGAAGGCCATCATGAAGATTTCAGGGACTGGATCCGGATACCCTTGTGGCTAGTATCATCAGAAATCCAGGATCTCCCCATGCCCCTGGCTGGGCATAGGACTATTTAGAGAGTAATCCAAGACCATCATACCTGAGGCTAAAGGCTACAGGCCTAATTAAACTCTTATGCCTTTGTGGAGCAAGTGTGGGGAGTGTCCCTAAAATATTTCTGCCATTCCACATATAAATCAAATGGACAGTTTCAATTTCACTAATGAGAGCCCATTTCCAACATTTACCCAGCTACATACCAAACTACTAATTTCATCAATAAAAAATCCATTAGTGACTTTCAGTTATGTTCATTGGCAGAGCATTGTTTATGGATTGAAATACAGAAAACACAAACTTGTGTAGCTAGCTGGAAAGACCACCCCTATGTTGTGCTTTCTAGATTAGAATGAACCTAGCACCTGGTTATAGCCTAACCTAAGTAACAGCCCCATAGGATCACACTGTACATGTTGGCCTATTCTTTTATTATAATAAAGTATACATAATAAAGTAAAACTTACCCTTTTATCCATTTTTAAGTGTACTGTTTTTTAGAATTTACATTATTATCCATCACTGCCACCCATCTCCATAACATTTACATCTTCCCAAACTAGGTACCCATAAAACAATAACTCACCATTCTACTTTCTGTCTCTGTGAATTTGACTACTCCAGGTCCTTCACGAAGTGGAATCATACAATATTTTCCTTTTGGTGTCTGCCTTATTTTACTTTGCATAATGTCTTCAAGTTTCATGTATCTTGTAGTATGTGTAAGAATTTCATTTCTTTTGAAGGCTGAATAATACTCCATTGTATGTATATACCACACTTTGTTTATCTGTTTATGCCTCAACGGACATTCGAGTTGGTTCCAACTTTTGACTATTGTGAATAAGGCTGCTATGGACATTGATGAACAAATCTGTTCTGAAGTATTTTAAGGGAAATTACAGACATAACAATCTGTTACTTTTAGTAGGAACCTAAGGAATTAAGTATATAGCATACACAGAATATTGCCTAATCCTTAGTTTTATTTCAGTTTAGTAAAGCACTTGTAACTTCTTTACTACCTTAGTACAACTGAAAACATTAATTTTATGAATCTTCAAAATAAGATTTTGGAAGAAAACAGTTTGAAACTCCTGATCTGGTATCATAAGACTGATTTTATATTTAATTTCCAAAATAGCTTTTAAAGTATCATTCACTCTATGGTTATTTAATTTCCTATATTGTACTTTTATTCTGCCGAAACTGCATAAATTTCCATAGCTATTTGGTAATTTTGTTTGGTTTCTAGGATGCAGTTGCATAAAACCTTATATTTCATGACCTCAACCTTTTCATCTGTGAATGATAAAATGTTCCCTCATCTTCCTCACCATTGGAAAAGTGCAATACTTTATAGATTTATATTAGCCTTCTTCTGCAAGACCATGAGGGTGGAAAGTTTCTGTCCTGAATTCTGATGATAACCACAAATGAACCGAGCTGGTTACGTTTTGGCAGAGACCAGAGATTTAGATTCTGTGCAGAAGAGAATGCTTATTTCCCCAGTTTATATGCACCAGTATATGTGTTTATAAATAATCAACAATGCCAAGGATTAGGCATTGTGCTTCTTTACAGGGTATGCATACCAGAATGCACCTGTCCAGACTTGTGGATCTTTCCTTGATATCTGGGAAAGAGGTGGTTTTCCTAAGTGATGAGCTCCTGGGTTCTGCCCCTATCTTTTCCAATGCTAGACTGCAAGGCCTTGGAAAAGCTGGCCTTGGATTTTTGATCATGCATTCATATATGTATGAATAGCATAATTGTATTGAGCACCTGCGTGTCAGGCACTCTGCCAGGTGTTTAGGAGATCTTGGTGAATGAGACAAAGTTCTCTGCTCTCATGGCACCCAGATTCTAGAGCTGTTTTTGATATGATAGCCACTAGCTGCATGTGGTTATTTAAATTAAAATATAAATTAGAATTAACTAAAATTAAAAATTTAGTTGCACTAGCCACATTGTTTTTATCTAATTTAGTGTCAAATTAGCTAACATACAGTGTATACTGTGTGCTCTTGGCTACTTCTCAAGTGCTCAGTAGACACATGTGGCTGGCTACTATATTAGTGCAGATATAGAACATTTCCTTCACTGAGGAAAGTTCTATTGGATGATGATAGGGGAAGAACAAATAATAAATAAGCAAACTATAAACTATTAGAAGGTGGTAAGTGCTAGGGAAAAGAGAAAAGTAAGGAAGACTATGGGGAGTTAGGAGTGCCAGAGGTATATATAGGCTGTGGTGTTAGGGTGATCAGGATAAGTATTTCTGAGAAGACGAGATTTAAATACATTTGAGTGAAGTGAGGATATTAGTTAAACATATAACTAGGGGAGGAGCATTCTAGTGGATTGAACAGTCAGAGCAACATGCCAACTCAGGAACATTCTTGACATGTTCCAGGTACTACAAGGGGACCAGTGTGGCTGGAGCTGAGGGAGCGATGGAGAGAATGTGAGTGAGATCAAGGACTAGAGAATGTAGGGCTAGGTATGACTTTGGCTTTGACTCTGAGTGAAATAGAGAAACCACTGCAGAGTCTTGAGCAGAATGAAATGGTCTGTCATATTTGAATGGTGTCACGCTGGTATTGAGAATAGCCCAAAAGAGAAAGCCGTGAGAAGGCTATTGGAGTATTCCAGACAAGAGGTCATTGGAGCTTGGACCAGGGAGGATTAGCAATGGAAATAGTGAGAAATGGTCATGTTAGGATATATTTTGAATGTAGAGCCACTATGATTTTTTGATGGGTTGTAAGAATAAAAGATCATTCCAATGGACTTCCAAGTGTTTTGGTCTAAGCAATTGGGAGTTGGAATTGACATAAACTGGGATGTGGAAGCCTGTGATTAGAGCAGGTTTGGAAAAGAAGGACATGTGATACCTATTAGACATCCAAGTGGAGACATCACGTAGAGAGTATGAAGCTAAGGAAGTGGTACAGACTGGAGAAATCAGTTGTAAATCATCAGCAACATAGCCATGTGCTGGACAGATCATAAGGTAGTGAGTATAGAGAAGAGGTATAAATACTGAGGCCTGGCAATTCTAGCACTGGGAGGTTGGAGATGAGATAAAAGGAGGAATCAGCAAAGAGGTGAGAAGGAAGACATTGAGGTAGGAAGTAAACCAGAGAGAGTGAAATCCTTGAAGGCAAGGGAAGAAAGTATATTGAGGAGGAGGGAATGATCCCTATGTCACATGCTGTTGGAACATCAAGTAAAAGGATTGAGAACCAACTGGTAGATTTAACAAGGTGAGTTATTGGTGACCTTGACAAGAGCAGTTTTAATAGATGGTGAAAGCAAATACATGATGCAATAGATAGTGATGATACGGATGTGTTTAAGCAAGAACAGGAGGAGAGAAACTGAGCTATTGACTATAGACCATTCTTCAGTGGAATTTTGCCACAAAGGGAAATATTTTTTAAGTAATCCTCTCTTGGCTATTAGGGTGCACTGTTAATATTTGTGGGGAAAAAGAACAAATGGACACATACATTCAATATTTTCAGTATGTAAAATTTATAAATTAAGCTAAAAAACAATTAAATAAAATGTGTTCCTTCCATTACACTGACAAATATGCTTTCCTAAGAACCTGGGAAATCAAGTTCAAATATAGAAAATTCGTGGACGTTGGAATTCATGCCATAACTTGGAGGTACAGGGAAGGGACTGTGGACCATACCCCTTCCCTTCCCAGCTCCATCCCACACTATGAGGGGCTTTGTGTGCTTGGGTGGAGACACCTCAGCCTGCATGTCCAAGCTCTGGCCACACACCCATAAATGGCCATCCCTTGAATATCATTTGGGTGTAGGAGTGAGTAAATTAGCAGCATGGTCCACTCTAGGGAAGACAGACCCAGTGCAGAGGACTGTAAACACCCTGTAAGGGTCTAAGGGCCAGGTGGAGAGAGAACTCTGGGGTACCCAGAGTATTGTCTACAACACAGGGACATCCACTCTGGGTAAGCACTTCTTGTCCCAATGGATACCTTACCCCACAGGGAACTTCATGGCTGCAGAAGGACTAAAATGTGGCCTTTGAAAGCACAGAACCAAGGGGAGGGATCTTCTCACTGGCTCTCTAAGCTTGTGGGGAAATGGAGTAGAGAAAAAGATTTTGAGATAGAGAAATAACATGTTTATTTGCTTTTGAGAACAGTCCAATGAAGAAGGGAAAAATAGATGATGTGGAACAGGAAAGAATGACGAAAGCAATTTTCCAAGTAGGTAAAAGGGAAAAGGATCTAATGCACAAGTGTGGAAATAGGCTTTGGAATAAGATTGAAAAGTTCTTCTATGGTCCTCGTCAGGAAGGCAGAGTATGTGGATGCTGATGAAGAAGTAGATGTGGTGGGAAGGTGTGGAAGTTCTCATCTCATTAATCAGTACTCATTTCTAGAAGATGCCTAATTAGGAATGCCTTGCCAGAGTGCTATTTCAGGTCAAAGTTGACCTTCTTTTGTTAATTTAATTTCTTTTTTTTTTTTAAGTTTAATTCATTTATTTATTTTGAGAGAAGGAGAGGGACAAAGAGAGAGGGAGAGACAGAATCCTAAGCAGGCTCTGCAGCAGCAGCAGTACAGAGCCCAATTCAGGGCTAGAACTCACAAACTGTGAGATGGTGACCTGAGGTGAAACCTAGAGTCAGATGTGTAACCGATTGAACCACCCAGGCACCTCTGATAATTTAATTTCTATTTAAAATCTCTCTAGTGATTCACTGTCTTTTCGTACTTTAAGTACTTACATTCCACATTGTATAGCTCTTCACTTGCATATTTTTTTCATGAGGAAATCAAGGCACAGATAGGCAGTATTTTGTCCAGAAACACACAATCAATAAGTGATAGAAACAGTTCTGCTGACATTTCCTTCTGATTCATGATACACCAAAACACCTCCACTGGCCTTTTGAATATATTTTTTTGATATAGGAATCTGGGAGTCCTAAAATAACAGTTTTGATTTTTTTTTTAATTATTTTTGTTTTACTTATTTTTGAGCCAGAGAGAGACAAAGCACAAGTGGGGGAGGGGCAGAGAGAGTGGGGGACACAGAATCCAAAGCAGGCTCAAGGCTCTGAGCTGTCAGCACAGAACCCCATGCAGGGCTTGAACGCACTAATCGTGAGATCATGACCTGAGCCGAAGTCAGATGCCTAACTGACTGAGCCACCCAGCTGCCCCCAAAATTTTGATTTTTAAAAGCTTAAAGAAATTATTCCAATAAAAAAATCAATGAGAGAAATACAAAGATGAATAAGAGCAAAAAACTCCTTTCTTCTCATAAATTTAGTTTAGTTAATTGCTATTTTTTTTTTAGGAGGAGGGCAGGGGAGAGGTAGAAGGAAAGAGAGATCTTAAGCAGACTCCATGCCAAACAGAGCCCCCACAGGGCTTGATCTCATGACTGAGATTATGACCTGAGCCAAAATCAAGAGTTAGACATTTAACTGACTAAGCCAGGCACTTCTAAATTTTATTTTTTAAGTGTCAAAACATGCAAATTCTTTTCAGATACTGCAACTTATAGCGTGTTGTGCCCTCTGTCTAATGCAGTCATTTTCTGAATAGTCAGTGATTTCAGCAGTTACTTTTGTGCACCCAAATCCTACCCCAATTGAAAGGAAGGCTGTGGGGAGCAGCATTGATGTGAAGCTGCTTGTTTGTAAAATGAAGATAAAAACCACTTATGTGTTACTCATAAAGATTTGATTAGAATCAATTTTAAAACATACCCTCAAGCATTTTTAACTTCATAGAATAAAAGAAGTTAAATACAGCAAATAATATAGTATTTAAAATAGTACTTTGTAACCAAAGTTCAACTCAACTTCCTTGTTCACCTAGAGAGATGGAGAAGTTTGTAAGTGGGGACACTCTGCCACATTTTCTCAAGGACTTCAGCCTTGCCTCAGTCCCTTTCTACACATCTTCTGCCATCATCCATAGTGAATCCAGCTGCCAATGCTGAATGTCATCACCATTCAACCCATCCATCAGCATACCTTCAAACTCATTATCATTCAGAACTGCTCTCCTTCAAACATCTTGAGTAGTGAGAACAACCTTCACTGATGAACACTACCTCAAACTTACCAAAGTTCTTATGCCTCCTGAACTGTTTCCTCTTCTTCCTGACTTCCAGACCCTTGACCTTTTTGTAATCCCCATTGATCCTGCCCTATCTAACCTCCACTTCTAACCAGGACCTGTTTCAAGCATGTTCTCAGGAGCCACCATATGCTTTGATTCACCATGCTTGCCGGTCCCAAGCCTGGACAGTCATCTCCGTTATCAATCCCTGCTGTATAATTCTCCAAGTTCTCCATTCATCTCAGGAAAATTCTCCATAGCACCCTGCTCAGAACCTTTTTCGTGCTCCCCAAGCTCCAGCCCTATCTCTGTCACTTTCAATGAAGCTCTCTCCTCCCACCATATTGAGACATTAGAGGGCAACATCATGAGCTCTCATGATTTTCTTCTCCCCGGCCCTTCGCAATTTTACTCAGTCCTTCACCTTCCCTCCTGACAGAGAGCTCACAGGTTCCCCCATCTTTCTAACTGTGAATCATCCATGTCTACCAGAACCTGGCTCGATAAATGATCTCCTCTTTTCAATATCTCCTTCTCAGTAACCCTGCCCTTTGGCCTACAAATAAGCTACGAACAGATTTTTTTTTTAAAAGTTCCTTAGGATTTTCAATCCCCCCAAATTATTCTTCTTCCTGCCTTCTCTTTTTTGGTGAATCTTATGGGATATATAACCAGTGTTTTCTGCTCCTACTGCCCCACTCACTCTAATAACCTCAACCTTTCATGGCCAACATAGCCCTTCTGAGACCCACAATACACTTTCCCACCTCCTGACCAAAAGGAGGTCATCTCAGTTTTATCTACCTGAATCACCTTTCCACTAACCTCTCTGTGAAGCCTGCTCAAGGCAGCATTTCCCTGAAGCTGTTGTTTACCCAACTCCTATATTTTTTTCATGGTTTTACTGAGATACAATTAACACACAGTGACTTGCCACCCAGTTGGGTAAGTTTTGGTAATAATGTACACCTGTGTAACCACCACCCAAACGAAGATATAATATTTCCCTCATCCCAGTTTCCTTATTCTTCTTTCCAGTCAACCCCCAAACTCACCCCTATCTCCAGAGACATCCACTATTCTGATTTCTATCACCAGACGTTAGTTTTGCCTCTGTGCTTGAACTTTATGTAAATGGAATGAAACAGAGGAATATCATGTTATATTTCTTTAACACTACATCCTCTCTGAGATTCACCAATGTTGTCGCCCTTATCAGTTCATCTATTTTATTGCTGAGTATTTTCCATTATGTGAATATACCATGATTTGTTTATCCATTTTCCTATTAAATACACACTTAGCTTACTTTCAGGGGTGTTTTTGTTTTTTGTTTTTTGTTTTTTGTACTTATGCCTAAAGCTACTTTCTTATACAAGTTTTTGTGGATTTTTTTCTCTTGGGAAAATATCTAGGAGTAGAATTTCTGGGTCATAGGGTAGAGGTATTTTTAACTTTGTAAGCTGCAGAACTATTTTCCAAAGTGGTTTTACCATCTTTCACTCTCGACATTCCTACCCAGGAGTGTATGAGAGTTCTAGTTGCTCCACATCTATCTCTTACTTTTGTGTCCTCATTCATGCCTTTCTTTGAGATGTTGGCCTGCATTATTAGAGCATCTTATTTTATCTCCTCCTCCATGTGAACTTCATAAAGACTGTAGTTGTCCTTCCATCTTCTTTGCACACCCATAGTCTGGCCTTGCTTAGAGCTGGCTCTCTCTAAATCTACACAAAATGATAAAATGGAACCTAGTGAAGGAGCATGAGCTCTGGGAATGCTGAACAGACAGCCTAGTGGCCCAATGAAATCAATATGATCTGACTTTCCTGGGGTGTATTATAATATTACAGCTGAATGCAGGGCTCCTGTGGCCATTTGTTACAGTCATCAGGAAAGGCTTTTTATCAGATTCATAGCAGCAAGTGATACAAATTATTGGATTTCTTTTTCAACATAAAAAATAGCTATTTGCAGCCTTTTGAAGCCAGGTAAATGAGCCCCATTGATCTTACCTGTAGAACACTGCAGGGTATTTTTGTTCTGTCTTAACTTCCAATATTCTATGACCGGAGCCTGCCCCGGCAGACAAACTCGTCTAATCGTTATTCCCTGGGCATCCCCTGTTCAAATCCTCCTCTATGCCTTTCCCCCAGAGTATGGGAAAAATTATTACTTGGAAGTTAAGAATGTCTCCCCTTTTCCCCTTAGAAGCTAGAACTTGAAGGCCTGGCACAAATGCCAATGTCTCTATGAAGCTTTCCAAGCTGCTTCATTCATCAGTACCTATTCTCTCCTACAAATTATTATAACCTTCCCAGAATAGAGTTCTGGCCCCCATCCTAGCTTCCAGGGCTTCCAGATACTCATCCTAGATTAATAGGGGCATCCCAGGGCAGAAGAGAGCCCCTAAATGGCAAGTGTACCCCCAGATGTCTGTGGCCACGTTCCAAAGGGCCAGCTGCTATGCAGAGCCTCTTTTTTGACATCCCTTGCTCAAAATGAGCCACACTACTTCTAGCCAGAACTATCTGCCCCCTGCCATCATCTTGAAGCAGTAAATTGCTTCAGAACATGTTTCATCACTCACCAGTCAGTTGAGAGCTTGAGTTGCATTCAAGAGCACATGTTAAAGTATTCAGTCCTCTGGGTGTGTGGGAAAGCACTGAGTAACATGGCTCTCCCTCATGCCGTCAGTACAGACTGCTCATTTTCCATGGGAGACAAAGAAATGGTCAGCTTAAATTTGACAGATATCTTGAACAAGACAGAAAGGGGAGCTGACAATCCTCTAGGTTTCCTTCGCTCTGTTCTCTCTTACTCTTTATCAAAACGAATCAACATCTTGTCTGTTTCATCATACACTTTGGATGTCTTCATATCCAAACATCACATCTCAGGTGTCTTCCAGAAAGCCTGGAAAGCAGAGTCTTCCCTTTCAATTCCCACTGTCTTCATTAGACTCCAGAAGAATCCTTCGTCTATAGTACTGGAAAATAGGAGCTAGAGTACCTAGTAATGTTGCCATCCCATGCTTCTTTATTTTGCCTTCTGGTCATCCCTTCACCTGGTTATGCTACTCCACTTTTTCCTCACTTCCTAGTCCCTACAAGATATTAATTCAAAAATACTTAACACCTTTTACATTTTTTAAAATTTATTCACTAGACACTATGGTAGGAATTAGAAGTCCAGCTATAATCAAGATAGAATCAGTGCCTACTTCTGAGACCTATGTTTACTAAAAGATATAGGTACACAAAAAGACAACCACCAAACAGTGTCCTGACTGCTATTTTATCAGAAGTTCAGGGGACTCTAGGAACACATGTAAGGAGCACCAAGTCCAGGCTCTGAAGGTCTGGGAAGGCTTCAGTGAAGAGGTGACATTTGAGCTAGTGGGAGTTACCCAGAAGTCAGCTGAAAGGCATGAGGGTGGGGGTGGGGTGGTTCCTATAAAGGATGTTTGTGGAACACCCAGAAACCAGGAGCCTGGCATAGTAAGGAATTGAAAGAAATTTGGTGTGTTTGGGAATTAGGAGGAGGCAAGAGAGTGGTGAAAACTGAAGATGAAAAGATAAGCAAGGTCATTATCACAGCACAGCTTTCATGTAAGTTCTGATAAGGAGTAGGGGCCTCTCATAGCAAAGGGGAGCTTAAGTAAAAGAGTAAGAGAGCTTTGCATTTGGAAAGGTCACTCTGGCTGTAGTTTTGATAGCATGGATCATGGGGGAAAAGCTGGGACAGGTAAGAAGACCAGACAAGGGATGCTGATGGTCCCAGCAAGAGCAGTGGCTAAGTGGTGGGGAAGGTGGGTGGACTGGCAATGCTGTGGCCTGGTGATATGAGAGGTGAAGGGGAGGAAAAGATAAAGGATGACACCAGGTTTCAGGCTTGGAGAATGGTGGTGCATTTATAGAAGCAGGGAACACAGGAGCTTCAGGTTAGAAGGTTGGGACAGGATGACCTTTACATAGTTTGATATGTGTCTGGGCCTCAGGAAAGGACTAGGACAGTGGGGAAGTAAGTCATTAGTACTCAGTGGTCATGCTGCTACAGTAGTGGGTTAGACAGCCTGGGTGAAGAGGTCTGAGAACAGTAAAGAATGGGCAGAGGAAGAGAAATGTATAGAGAAAACAGAAAAGAGACATCCAGAGGGGCACCTGGGTGGCTTAGTCGGTTAAGCATCCGACTTTCGCTTGGGTCATGATCTCGCGGTTCATGGGTTCGAGCCCCACGTCGGGCTCTGTGCTGACTGCCAGCTCAGAGCCTGGAGCCTGTTTCAGAGTCTGTGATTCCCTCTCTCTCTGACCCTCCCCTGCTCATGCTGTCTCTCTCTCTCTCCTAGAAATAAATAAAACATTAAAAAAATTTAAAAAAAAAAAAAAAGAGAGACATCTAGAGGTGGGGCCAACCAGGAGAAGGTGTCCCCTGACAGGTGCCAAGGAAAAAGTCTCAAGAAGACTCTTGAGGTCAACCAGGTCCAATGTCCTAGACAAAAACTCTTATACCCATTGGATTTAACAGCCAGAAGGATGATGTTGGCAAGTGCAACTTCAGGGGAATAGTGGGGGGTGAAATAGATTGGAAAGGGAGTGGGAAATGAGGAAATATAGACGGCAAGAAAGGAAACTCTCCCAAGAGGTTTATCTATAAAGGGAGGAGATAGAAAGAGCAGTAGCTAGAGAGGGTATAGGGTAAAAGAACATTGATGTTGTTGTTTTACAGTGGGAAAAACAGAAACAGGACTTTAATATACTTTGAGAGGGAGGTAGGAAGATGAATGAATGAAATCTGTGGTGAGAAGCAATTGTAGGACATAAAGCAAATAACAGATGGGAGAATATGAGCAGTGTGTTCTCTCAATGACAGAATTCTACCAATTCCATGTGGTAGGAGTAGCATAGTGGGCAGATCTTGGGGCAAACCCCTGTGGTCCATTCCCAGCTGGGAGCGGCCTTTGGCAAGTTTTCTAATATCTCCACCTGACGTGGTAAAACAGTGCTTGGAAGACTGCCTGGTACACACTAGACAAATACTCAATAAATACTAGCTACAATCATCTGCTGATGCCCAAATTTCCAGGACGTGTTTATCTAGTGGCTTCTCACTCAGGCTGCTAAAGATACTGGAAAACATGTCCTTGTGCCATTGTTTTCTAAATTGTTGAAAGTCAGACCTGTCTTCCAGTGCTGGGCCCATTTCATCTGCAGAAGCACTTGATGTTTGTGTTGCTTGGCTCCAGGAGGAGCAGCAGAAGCATCCGTCATGAAGGCAGTGCCCGCACAGTTGAGAAATCTCTTGTGGGTTTCTTCTTGTGTTTCTTTCCAAAGCCTTTCTTCTGGTTTTCAAATAAGATTTCCCTGTCCAGGAGGGGGGCCAAATGCTGGGGATTTCATAATACTCCCAACTCTTGGCACCAGATTTATATAATTGCAGTGGTGGAGATTCTAATTCTCTTTTGAAGAGGCCGCTCACTGTTGGTCTGTCAAATTGTCTGCATGTTGGTGGAGCTGAAAAATTATAGGAGATGAAGAATGTGCAAGTATGTTCCAAAGTAGCTAGCACATGGTTGGTGATCCCTAAGTGTTTGTTTCCTTTCTGGAAGGTCCTAAGATTTGTTCTCACAAGGCAGCATGATAGGGTGGAAGCCATATGGGATTTGCCCTCAAATTTTGGCTCTACTGTTGAGCAGCTGTATGAATGTGGGTTATTTACATATCTTCTTGAGCCATTTATCCTCATCTGTAAATGAAGCCTGAGAATACCCACTGCACCAGTATGTTTTGGGAATTAAATGAGACAATATATACTGAAACACCTAGCAGACAGTTGGTATTCTGTGTTTTTTTCTTCTCCCTTTTCTGTGTCCCCGCTTTGACTACTAGGTAACCATGTTTACTCTCACAAATCTGATATGATTCCTCACATCACGTCAGCATATCGAGTATTTAATAAACCTCTCCTTGATGCATTAAACTCACTGTGTGGAAGTCACACCATTACCTCGATTCTCCACTGTCTTGTTAGGCACCAACAGATCTTTCTGTGGCTTCAATAGAGACATTATTGCCAGTTGCCAGTATGAGATGATGTATTCCCTCACTCTTCCATGAAGTGTGTGCAGGCATTTTTTTCCCTGGTTGAACATTTTGCAGTCTCCTTTAAAAACAATGCCCTTATCTTGTTTCCTCTCTCTGACCTGCCTCTTCTCCTCCTTCCCAGCCTCCTAAACCCCATCATGCTTCCCTGCATTGTTGGCTTAATGGGCACTTTAATAAGTGTAGCATTTCCATTTTGGAATGCACAGAGCACAAGACAGAAATTGGATTTCTTCCTGGACACTTTCCATCCTCCCTCCTCATGTATAGCTTTCTCCCTTCTTTTCCATTCTGCAGCACAACTGAAATGTGCTGAGCCAGAAAGGGGAGGAAGGAGGTATGAAAGGGGAAGCAATTTGCCTTCTCATTGTTTCAGGAAGAGCTTATTATGAACCTGCTCACTGGAAGAGGCCAAGTGCTCTAAAGATACTCTGGATGCCTCTTGTGTCTCCACAAGAGCCCAAGGCCCTGAGTATACAGTGCATGACAGAATCTAATTACTGAGATAATTATTGTTACCTGCACTGCCCAACTGTTGTGTTTTGTAATCAAAAGCTATATTAGCAGGTGTGACTCCAAGCCTGCTGAAAACTCAGGGAAGCTATTGAGGGCCCAAAATTGAGGGAAGCTAAATTTCATCTTAGCTAGTGGGCCTGGGTCACTCAGATTTTATATTAGAAGAAGTTTGGGTATCTGTAGAGAATACCAGAGTATTTCGGCTAATGCGTAGATATCACTCTCCTGTATGACTATCCTCACCTGACTTAGCTGCTCATATTTCTGAAACTGGACTTCACAGCAATTGCAAATAGCTCCATACCATTTTTGAATTTGTTCTCTTTAAATAGTTTCTCAGATCCTAAGAAAGAACCTGGAAGCAGATGCTCCCTGATTTTAAACTATATCGTAAAGCTACAGTCATCAAAACAGTGTGATTTGGCATAAAAACAGACACACATCAGAGGCACAGAATAGAGAATCCAAAGATAAATCCTTGCATATATGGTCAATTCACTTATGACAAAAGAGGTAAGAATATACAGTGGGAAAAAGATGGTCTCTAGTAAACAATGTTGAGAAAACCACATAGCCACGTGAAAAAGAATGAAATTAGACCACTATCTTATGCCACATACAAAAATCCACTCAAAATAGATTAAAGACTTGAATGTAAGACCTAAGACCTGAACCATAAAACTTCTAGAAGAAAACATGGGCAGGTTGGTCTTGGTGATACATTTTTGGATCTGACTCCAAAAGCAAAGGCAACAGAAGCAAAAAATAAACAAGTGGGACTACATCAAACTAAAAAAACCCTCTGCACAGCAAAGGAAACCATTAACAAAATGAAAAGACACCCTTGAATGGGAGGAAATATTTGCAAATCACACATCCAATAAGGGATGAATAAAGGTTTATATGTTTTTATATAAAGAACTCATTAAAAAGAAATAGACAATCTGACTTTTAAAATGGGAAGAGGATCTGAATAGACACTTTTCCAAAGAAGACATACAAATGGCCAACAGGCATATGAAAAGATGCTCTATACCACTAATCATCAGGGAAATGCAAGTCAAAACCATGAAATATCACCTCACTACCTGTTAGAATGGCTGTTATCAAAAAGACAAGAAATAACAAGTGTTGGTGAAGATGCAGTCATTATGGAAGACAGTATGGAGGTTCCTCAAAAATTTTAAAATAGAACTACCATGTAATCTAGCAATTCTACTTCTGGATATTTATCCAAAGAAAATGAATACATAATTTTAAAAGATATATGTACCCTTATGTTCATTGCAGCATTATTTTCAACAGCCAATATGAAAACAACTTAATTATCCATTGAAGGATGAATGGATAAAGAAGATGTGAGATACATATATATTTATTTTAAAATGTGATTATATATATTTAATATATACATATATAGTGAATACTACTCAGCCATAAAAAAGAATGAAATCTTACCATTTTGAGGGGATTATACTAAGCAAAATAAGTCAGACAGGGAAAGACAAATACCATATGATTTCACTTTTATGTAGATCTAAAAAACAAAGCAAACAAACAAAACAAGACAAGACAAAACTCATAGATACAGAGAACAGAATAGTGGTTGCCAGAAGGAAGGAGGTTTGGGGAGCAGGTGAAATGGGTAAAGGGGATCAAGAGGTACAGACTCCAAGCTATAATATAAATGAGTCATGGGAATATAATGTACAGCATTGTAACTATAGTCAGTAATACTGTAGAGCATACTTGAAAGTGGCCAGGAGAGTGAATCCTAAAAGTTAACTTTATATGGTGACAGACGGTAACTAGACTGATTGCAGTGATCATTTTGCGATGTATTCAAATATTGAATCGTTATGTTGTAAACATGAAACCAAAATAATATTATATGTCAATTATACCTCAATAAAAAAAATTTTTAGAAAAATAGTTCACCAGTACCTGACTTAACAGCCTTCATTTGGCATTCAGTGAAGAGAAGCTTATTCTTCTCTGGGCACAGACATATTTGGTGAGTACAGTGTGTGCTAAACTGGATATAGGTATGTGTTCATACCCCTTGCCACCTGCTTCATATTCATTCTGGCACAGAACTACAGACTGGCTTTCTGTTCCACATCTCAGCCAACTCTAATTAATTTATGTCTACCTCTCTGCCATAGCACACTAAGGAAATGGAGTTTCCACTTTAAAAATCAAGTCTATTAAAAATGAAGCAACATGGTGATAATTGGTTTTTAAAATGCTTAAAGAAGTTCCAAGTGGAAAAAAGGAAACAAGTTGCAAAAGAGGAAGAGAAATTAGGTAATTAAGACAAGGACAATTAAAAGGAGAATAACAAAGAAAAGTGGGTGAGGTTGACAGATAAATTGGAAAGGGAGAAGGGGTCAAGGAAGAAGCAGAAGGGAAGAAAGGAGACAGGAAAAACAATGACATGTACTTGAGTAATGGACTCAACCAAGGAAATAGAAAAAGTGAAGGCCAGAGTAAGAATCATGGAGAAAAAGAGTCAGAGACATCGACGTCTTCAAGAATTGCAGATTATTGGTGGCCTAGACATCCACATCTCCAGGATTGCAGATTATTGGAGGCCTAGGGGAGTGTAGAGAGGGGTAGGTCTATCTCCAAGGAAGTTCAGTATTGAATTTCTTAGGATGATCAGACAATTAGGGAAACTGTCTCCTGCATATGCTAATTCAGACTCTAAAAGAAGAGCCAGCCAGACTCATTACTGGGTTTGGCCAGCCCATATTGGCAACAGAATTCACTGATGCGTATTTAAACTGAATTTTCTACCCAAGGTCTTAAATAAACAGTCACCAGATGTAACTGAAAATTAGAATAAGGCTTTCAGTCGTGAGTGTTCCTGTAGGAAAAGTCTGAAAACCCTTCATGTTGCTTTTTCCAAAGTTTTTAGTCATTTGTGGTTTTTAGCCCTGGCTAGTGTGTTAGCAACTGTTCCATTGCTGGCCTGTGTGAATCCTTCTAGTATTTACTTTTTAACATTCTGCAGGGCAGGGAGAGTGGCTGACACCTGTGATATAAGCGAAGCCCCTGGCAGGAATGTTAATTTTATCGGCAACAAAGGAAGCTTTGAGGGACTTGGATTCTTAATGGGACCACCAGAATCTCCTTCCCCCAAAGCTGGGAAATCCAGAGCAGGTCTTCTTAGTCAGCCCAAATTTGCAAAACCAGAGTTGTCAGAGGAAGGTAGAAATGGCAGGAGGCCTAAGAAATCTCGGGAAGGTGTCATTTGGCCTGTGGTCCAGATCCAGAGTCTGGAAACTTGGCAGCACCTCCCAGTCTTGCTGTGGAGCCCCTACTGACAACTGGATGCTCTGTTGAGTCTAGGAATTGATGATCGCCAGTAGCTTGTGGGTAGTTTTCTGTGTTGAGCAGATGCCTTCTGTTACAGTGGAAGCTAAACGCCCTCTTTACGCACATGTATCTTAGGTTAATTGATAGATTGCACGATTGTCACTAATGAGTAGAAATAATAATCCAGACTGATTTATGTTTGGCAATGAGCTATTTTTAAATGTTTACACTGCTGTGTTTTAATATGGTTAGATTTGGGTTTCTATAAAATCATGAGGTCCTACCATGTTCCAGTGTTGCTAAGAAGCTGGACAACCCTCTTGTTCTTGTCCCCTGTCCCCAGTCCCCATTCTAGATTAGGATCATTACTTCCAGGTGTGCAGAGTTAGTCAGTGATCAGCTCATTCGAACATATTGCTCAGTAATTAGGGTGACCAACTTATCCCGGTTTGCCCAGGACATCTCTGCTTTCAGCATTAGAGGTTCTGCATGCCAGGAAGCACCACAGAGCCAGGCACGTAAGGACGGTTGGCCACCTTATCATCTACCAAGTTCTGATAGAGCTAAAAGAGACCCTAGAAATCATGATTCCTACCCACTCATTTTAAAGTGCTAGTTAAAACCAATGAATTCTCTTTATCGATTTATTCTTCTCATTCATATAGTTCCTGGATTGGAACAGATAATTAAGTACTATGATTGAAGATGTACCCATCAGCCTGCATTAAAGAATACAGTTAAACAAAAGATACTGCAACATGCAAATAAGACTTTTAAAATCCAGGTTGGGATTTAAAAATTAAATAGTCAAGGGGAACTTTGATTCAGTGGCTCAGTCAGTTAAGCGTCGGACTCTTGATTTCAGCTCAGGTCATGATTTCATGGTTTGTGAGATCAAACCCTCCATCAGGCTCTGTGCTGACAGAGCAGAGCCTGCTTGGGATTCTTTACCTCTCTATCTGCCCCTTCCCTGCTCTCTCTCTCTCTCTCTCTCACTGTTTCTCAAAATAAATAAACATTAAAAAATAGATAGTCAAAAACATAAAGTGAATCAAAAATTATTATTCAGTGTCTGGATGCTATTTGGTACATCAGAAAGATTGTTTATAAAACAGTTTCATTTAAGGAAGTTTAAAGAATAAAGTACAATGGACATACCATCATTCTATCTAGTTATACCTTTTACCTTTTTTTTCCCCTGGAAAATCTTCACACAGTAATGTTCAAAATAATGTAAATGTTCATAAATGAAGACTAGTCTGGAAGCCAGCAGATGGTGTGTCTAGTCTTGGCACCGTAGCTAACAGACCATTGACCCCAGACAAGTCATTCAACCTCCCCAGATCCTAGAATTTTCTCATCTGAAAATGCAAGTATAGGCAAGAATTTCCTATGGGACATGGGACAGCTAGCAGAAGAGAAATATTAGAAGTCAGGAGACTCATGCTATAGTCTTCATGCTTCATTTACAACCATGCAGGCTCAGATAAATGATTTAGCCTCTCAGTTTCCTCATACATATAAAATGGAAAGTTGTTTACAGCCTGTAGAGCATGCATCTTGTGAAGATCAAGATTTGTCTTAGGAAGGTACTGTAGGAAGCATGTATAGATGTCACATTCTGCTGTCCTATACAGTGACCCCTACAATTTAAGGCAGTATTTAACATGGGTCATGATTTAGTATAAAGGTTAGTAAACTATGGCCTATACCTAAATCTGGCCCACCTATTTTTGTAAAATACACACAAACACACATACACACACAGAGTCATCATAACCAGTTATGCTCATTCATTTACATGTACACACTGTCTATGATTGCTTTTATGCTATGACAGCAGAGTTGAATAGTTAAGTTGTAACAGAGACTATATGACCTACCAAATCTACAATATTTAGTCTCTAACCCCTTACAGAAATACTTTACTAACCCTGGTCCAGCAGAAAGGTTGCAGATTGGTGCTCCAATACCCAAGGCTTCTCTTAAGTTCTGTGTGAGTACATGATCCCAAGTACATGATGTACTCTCTCTGATTCCCTGTTTCTCATACTCTAAAAACGGGAATACAAATCCAGCCCCTTCTTTCCTCACAGAAATGCTGTTAAGATAGATAAGAAAACAAAGGCTTTGATCTTTTCTGAAAGGAAGATTATTTAAATTCAAAGTATTATTAATAAGATGGTTGCTGTTAGATAATTCAGAACTGACGACTGATGTGTTGTTATTCTCTGATATTAGATCTTTCATGTATATCAGTGGGGGATTGCTTAGATCAGTGATAGCATACAGACCCCTGCACCATGGTACTACATCAAACTAAAATAATGCACCAGAATTGAATTTAATCACAGTATCCAGTCAGGAGTGTGAGTTTTAATTGCTTCTTTATCCCTTTATCCTCTGAATACCATCATTAAACATTTACAAGACATGAACTTCAGATGATGCCAACATCTCTGCTGAGGTCACCTGACAACTGGCCGTTTTAATCCAGGACCAAGACAGCGGGGGCCTTCAGGCACATGAGGAAGGGCTATTCCCAAGACAGGAGAACAGTCATGGTGGTAGCACATGGGCTGGTTTGCAGAGCAAATACCAAAGATATTTGTTTATGTTAAAACTTTAATTTGTATTTGATTCCTGGACGCATGACTGATATCCAGCCTAGTTAAGCACACACACAAGTGATTTTCAAAGCTTTGCCTACCAAGTGTAAATATTGGGACCTTCTCTTACCTAAGAACTCCATCAAAGCTCCAGGGAGAATCTCCCTGAAGGAGCAGCTCTTAACATGTCTGAAAGCAGCTGTCTAAGGAGGCAAAGCTGATCTTTGAAAGTAACACTGGCCAAGGTACAGCCCTTTTACAGACCCTACATACAAAAACTCCAGGTTTATGGCATAGATAAATTAGTGGGCCATCATTTGCTCTATAAAAGGAGTCTTCACTTTACAATCCAATTCACGGCCATGTTCTTTTACTGATCCATTGCCACTAGTGCAGTTCCAATAAAATCTAATTGTTAGAAATGCAGAACACATATGCCTTTTCATTGCTAATCTGGATGAAAAGATGAAAAGCAGGCTGCACTTATAATCCGCTTGTATCCTAAGATGTGGCTTCTGTGAACATCTTTTGTTCTCAGCCTCAGAGCTTAATGTTACTTACTTATGATTGGCTGGGAGGAATGGGGTGTATCATTCCTTATTATAACAATGAAACAGTATCATGTGATTTCGTTGACTAACTCACTCTGATGATCTGTATGAAATTTCAAAAAAATGAAGGATCAGTCATACAGGAATATGCTAACTGGCCTTTTGACAATGACTCATAATAATATTAATAATAGCTACCATACTGAGCATTACCATATGCCAAGCAGCGTTCTACCTCATTAGCTCATTGAAGCTCAAACAAGCCAAAAAGATAGTTACAATTATTATTGCCCCTATATTATAGATGTGTATACCAAGGCATAGAGAGGTAAGATATCCTTCCTTATACTACAAGCTGATACATGCAGAGTCAGAATTCAAACTCCGTGCAATCGGCTTTATAATTTGTACTACTAAATTGTCTGCTTTGTCTGCTATATTGAGAAGTAAAGCAACTGTTGAGTGCTGAAACGTAGGAGCAAGAGCGCTACCTGACATATTTTCTACCTTCAAGAAGCAGCTAAGTGTGTCAATTATATCTCAATTTAAAGAACAAAAAGTAAATTACTTTTATTTAATTTTTGAAAAGAAGCTTGTATCTGCCTCAGTCCATTAGAGAGAAACTGGTGTTAGACTTGTCCTTTTCTGTTAAAAAAAACAACTAGAAAACTGTGCACAATATATCAAACAGCTGATTTCATACATTGGACAATAGGAAACTGAGGTTTATGATCCCTGAGGTAAAGAAAACAAAAGATGATGCCTGTGATTGCCCCAGTTTTCTGACTGGAGACACATTTCAGGCCATAGAGCAGGGAAAGGGAACCCAAGCATAACACAGTAGTCTTGCTAAATTGCAAAGGCAGAGACCAGAGTTCTGGGAGTCTGAGGAGGCTGTGTTTATAGGACTTAGTACCAGAGAAGAGGCAGATAAACAGAAAAAAAGATCCAGAAATCTTCATAAGGTTCTCTTTGAGTCTTTTGTTGCTTACTGAGCTAAGCATGTGTAGGGTAAAATTCTATAAGACTCAGCAAGGAACAGCTATCAGGGAGCTGGAGCTTGAACAATTCCCAGGGCTCACAGGGCTGGGAAAATTTTTAATTCCAATCAGCCAAAACGGAGCAAAGTTGTTGGGTATGCGGCATGATTGACAGTTGGACTGGAGAAGTTCCATCCCAGCCCTGGCTTATGTGAAAAGAAAGCTTTCAAGAAGATGAGGTATTTCTCCATAGACAGAAGTGATCCGAAAAGCTAAGAGGGACAGTAGCTATTCTGACAGTCCACTGACCACAGACAGAGTGGGTTGTACCCTAAATAAGCAAAATGGGATTATACGTCTACTACCATGCATGTGAGGTTGAATTAGAAGCAAGGGAAGGTTCCAACTTGACAATAAACTATGAAAGAAAAAAAAGAAGCAAGGGAAGGATATAATTTTAGAGATGTACAAGTCAGACATTCTATTATTGAATCTAATAGAAGAAATTTCAAAAAACACAGGTTCATGGAAGACGTTCCCTGGGGAAAAAAGATGGGTGGTTGTGTGGGCATGTGTACTCTGAGGAGGACAGATTCATAGACTTGCCCTTTCACATCAATCTGTGAAGCCAAGACTCCCCGCCCTGTGGTCTTCATCTTTAAGATGAAGGAAGGGATGAATTCAGCACAAGGTAACAACAAGTCTACAGATCCTTTCACCAGACTCTTACACTTCTAATCATCATCATAACCTTTAAGCCTAAGTTTATTCATCTATAAATTGAGGATAATAATTATTATAGAATCATTACGATGATTTGATATGATAATGAATGTCAAATGTTTAGTTAAGGCCATGGCACATAGAAAGCACTTAGTAATCCTGGCTACACTTATGGTTATGATTTTTTTTTTGCCTTTTTCATCATTAAACGATATGTCATTATACAGAACCAATATCCCAGAGACAATAAGGAAGAGTGCTATTTCCCAGTCCCTGTAGCATGCCCATAGTGAAAGAGTCTGTGCCACCTTGCAACATGCTTCTAAACAATCTTTACTGCATTAAAATCAGTTAACTTGGAGAGAATGAGGCTTTTTCCTTTTTAAGCTTCATCTATGGAATCCCAAGCAGTTTGGGATGTAATCTTACATTCATTAATCTCATTTCTATGGATGTACTCTACTAGGTTGAAGGTTCCATGAAATTCCATGTGAGCAGACACATTTAAGTTATGCCCAGCATGGTTTGCCCGGGGCTTAGCATGGTAGTTGGAACTCAATAGGAAATCAGTAGATATCAGATGAGTGAATATGATTGCCTTTTCAAAGCCTTATATCCAAGTCATGGTTGGCAGAACCTCTAGTGTCTGCCTTGCTTGCTGTGCAGCAATGAGTGCATTGTAAATGTTGCCATGATCACCTCGAGTAGTCACTCAACCTATTTACAATAACTGGATGATTGTTATCTCTTCTGTATGAAATTAAGCAAGAAAGAATTCATGCTTCATGATCCATGTCCTTCAGAATCAGTCTTCTTACCAGTTTAATTAGTTAGCAAAGGACAGCATACTTTTCACCTTTGTCAAGACTTCTAACTGCTTTAGGAAAAATGACTGGAGGGGATGAAATAACAGTACTCCTCGTGTTACTTATACATTTTGTGTTGGGAACTGTTTCAGGATTTGTAGCAGCAAATCTCAAGCACCATTTACCTTACCCAATAATTCTGAAGTTTGAGTATGAATGATGGAACAGCTAATAACATGTTACCCCACAAAGTAGCATTAGCTTCCTTTATCATCATCAGCCTTTTTTTAAAAGAACACAGAAATGTGTAAATTGCAGTTTATCTCACTACAGAAGCATTTAATCAAATGTGCTGTAATTATATTTTGGGTGGCTACTGAGAATAATCATTATTTCTTCATTACAAGGATCGTCCTAAAAATTACATTAATGAGGGTCAACCATAATAGCATTGGAAATTTAGCTACATTTAAATGTCACATTTAAACCTCAGCCTTGTGGATTGCCATGGGCCAGGATCTTTTCATGACCATTGGCATTTAATGGATGTTCCTTGAACCGTTGTTTTACTTTAAGTGAAATGTGTTTGCATTAAAAGCATATTCATTTCCAGGCTCCTTCTTAAACATTTGTTTCTTTTGTTTTGGAATTCACAAAGCTTTTCATGTTTGGCCTATTTTTAATTCACTGAATAATAATTTTTAGGTTATATTTTAGAAGGTTTTATGTAAAAAAAAAAAAAACTATCCTTTTAGCAGATAGTCAACTAAGGGGACTGCATTTAGCTGCCAAATGTGAACCTCTCAGATGACCAAGAATGAAAAAGCCTATTTGCATAAATAAAATGAAAGCCAATAAATAAAAAGCTTATTTGCATAAATAAAATAAAAGCTCAATAACTGAGCCAATATTCACAAAAATTTTTACTATTGTCAACATCTAATTTTGCTGCATTTTCAAGAATTATGGCTTGAGGCAAGAATCATCCACCATATGTCTGTTCTCCTTGTCCTTTCCTTGGACGCTAAGGTGAAGGAGACTTCACTAATATTTTGCAGCATTAGCCATGTAGTTTGTCATCTTTTTGTAACCACCTGCCTAACACAAAATCATGGACACCCTTATTTTGAATAAATTTATGCCATCTGACACATAAATCAATATGAAGGATAGAAAGAAAGCAAAAGACTCTCATTCCCAGATCAATTTTCTTCATTGGCCTGAACTACCTCCAAACCAGCCCCCTGGTTTTTGGACATGACACATGTTACTCATTAGTACTTAAATTTTATTATATTTTTAATACAGCCTGTTTTCAGATGGGATTGCTTTTAATAGTAAACTTTCTTTTATGTGTTTATTTCCTATTTTCCATCACATAGCTTCTTTTTTTTTTTTTTTTTTTAAATTTATTTCTGAGAGAGAGAGAGAGAAACAGCGTGAGCAGGGGAGGGTCAGACGGAGAGGGAGACACAGAATCTGAAGCAGACTCCAGGCTCTGAGCTAGCTGTCAGCACAGAGCCTGACGTGGGGTTCAAATCCACAAACCATGAGATCATGACCTGAGCTGAAGTCGGACACTTAACCAACTGAGCCACCCAGGCGCCCCCATCACGTAGCTTCTTATGACCTTGACACTATGGTTATCTAGAAATGAAAAAAGCCCATCTTGGTGTAAACTCATGGTCCACACAACCCATAATTCTGCTTCTGACAATGGCCCCAGAGGAATTTTGTGGAGGCCTTGGCTGCCCACCTTGACACGACCTAAAATTAATAGGTGTGCCCTCCCAAATATTCTAACTTCTTTATGCCAGTATGGATTAATGGCTTTATACCAGTATGTGAATTTATACTAGGTACCTTAAAAGGGACAATTTTAGCCGATCCTCCTTATTGGGGGTGGGGGAGATAATGGAGATCCACAGTGTAACTAGAAGGGCCTTTGCAGGTTTTCAAGACTAATTCCAATTCCAAATAATGATACCAATTCTCAGGTGGGCTTTCTTGTATAGAAATACCTATTGCTTCTGTTCTTTGTCTCATAGCCAATTAGTTCTCTATGCACAGCAAAACATTGCCTTCAATTCCACAGCAACTCAACCTTTTTGGTTGTAGCATAATCAAAGGTTCTTTGAATAGGTAAAATACCTCCTTTCCTTTGCTTACAACCTTTTTTTGGGGTACCTTTTTAAAGATTGTAAAAACAGGCGAAGGCTTCCTCTTTCAAAAGCCATGGTTTCTTTTTCAACCTATAAACTATGTGTTTAAATGCTTAATAATAAACCTTGGATTTTATAAATGCATGAGCCTGGCCATGCAGAAGTGAAAATCACTGGTCAGAGGTTCAGAGTCTTCTTTATGATCTTTCTCATGAATGGACTTATTCTTATCAACCAGTTGGCCTTCAATATTATAATCATTGAATAGCAGGTGACAAAATCGGGATTCTTGCTCTCTCATGTCACCCAAGCATTCCTGCAGTACTCCTGTCAACCAACCGTACAGAATTATCAATATTCAGCCTGGGAAGTAGGTCTACAACAGCAGGTCCATGTAATACTTCCAATGTTTCCAGTGTGGTGTTTATAATGAAAGCCTTAAAACCATCATAGGTTTTCTATGTGCTCAAATGAACAGATTTTGATTTCTGGCTTCAGATACAAAAGGGTTACAAATCCACTGTGCAGGAAAAGGCAGGGGTTAAGATATAAGCCCGTGTTTCTGCTTGTCACCTCTCATTCTGTTGGCAAACAAAGACAAAGGAATGAGACAAGCAGAAACAAGGGCTTATATCTTAACCCCTGCCTTCTCCTGCACAGTGGATTTGTAACCCTTTTGTATCTGAAGCCAGAAATCAAAATCTGTTCATTTGAGCACATAGAAAACCTATGATGGTTTTAAGGCTTTCATTATAAACACCACACTGGAAACAATCCTCAGAGTCTTTTCAAGTCAAAGACCCATATACATTAAATGTTCTCACAGTGTGCTTCGTCAGAAACAATTTTTACTGATGTTTTCTTAGTGAGCATCATTTACCAAGTGTGGTGAGAACTGCAGAAAAGCATTTACAAGGAGTCACATTAGCTCAAATAGGTGGGAATTTTACTGACATCAGGCCATGAAAGAAGAGTAGATGATAAGTTCTGTATGGACAAAGGGAGAATATAAATTGGGACCAATATATAAAAATGAGTAAGATTCAAACTTACCTCTCTCAAAGGAGTGTCAATGTCATTTTGTGTTACAAAACCAGATAAAAAGGCAGTGGTGTGGGTGTTTCTTTATAGTTATATATGAAGCTATAAATACATATGCACACACCTAAAATCCTAAACTCAAAGATAAGGACCTTATCACATATGAATGTGATTGTTCTTTTAAGGTTTGTAGGTAGATGGTATTATAATTTTCTAAAAGGTAAAATCATGACTCTCATATGGAAGGTGGAAAGCAGTTCAAGCAAGAAATAAGGATACTAAGGGGTCCAGAGGTGTTAAGGACAAGCCCAATTATATATACACAGATAGATATGTAGTTACATATCTGATATATAGATATATATTATATATAGATATAGATTCTATATAGATTTTCTATATGTATACATCTATATATACACATGTATTTATATTTATTTATTTATTTATGTGTGTAAAATTTATATTTATTCTCCCCATGATCTCCTCATACCTGGAGCCCATCTGCTACCACACAGGGGAAGGCAGAAGGCCAGCTCTTATGTTGGTGACCACTTTGCTCAGTGCTCTTGCTTCTTAGGGTACCCATGGATAAAATTACAGATGAAAACTTTGTGAGAAACTTATCTTTTGAGACATGAGAATGCAATTGTTCTTCTAAGGTTTGTAGATGGGTGGTATTAAGCTATAATCTTGTAAAAGGTAAAAATCATAATTTTCATGCAGATATAAAATAAGCACATCAAAGATTTGATTCAATTAGTTAATGAGGAAATCAGTAAGATATTAATACCAATTTACAAAGCATATGAAAAACTGAAGTTATGCAATTTAATAAAGAAATATTAAAATAAGATAGCTAGGTTAGATTTTTAAAACTGGTTAATATCCTAGAGGCCAATGCATTGTAATGTTTGAGATTATCTGTTCTTTGAGACAAATGTTAATCTCTACTAGACAAAAATCTATGATTTA
This sequence comes from Crocuta crocuta, assembly GCF_008692635.1. NCBI lineage: Eukaryota > Metazoa > Chordata > Mammalia > Carnivora > Hyaenidae > Crocuta > Crocuta crocuta. The sequence goes on along the minus strand of NW_027533334.1, from coordinate 8,779,566 downwards.
AAATATAAATTCACTAGTTCTGTGGCCTTTAATCAATAGTAAACAGTGAGTCAAACTAAGAACATTCTCCTAGACAGTTCTTAGGTGGACTTTGCTCCTGAATGATATGAAAAGATGTGCTGCCCACCTTTTTGCCTTATTTTCAAGTTGTGGTTAATTTCTATAACAGTGGGAAAGGTTTAGGAACATGTTGTATAGTCCATAATAGGGCATTTGGATCTCAGCCTGTGTATGAAATACCATGTTTTTGATTATGAGAACCTACTTGGCAAGAGCTGAGAGTAGAATCCACAGAAAGTAGGATTTGCTTCACAAAAGTTGCCATAGAGAAGGAGGATGAAGCCAATATTCATCTCTGCTTTTGTGCAATTTGATATTTTGTAATTCTTTCTTTTATCCATTTAGTGAGTCTACAAATATTTAACGAGCATCTGCTATATGCCAGGCATTGGGAATTGGAGCAAAAAGACAACATCCCTGCTCCTGGAGAGCTTATATTCCAGTGGAAAAGACAGGCAGCAAATAACAAAACCATTACAAGAATAGTATGCTTTTAGGTAGTAGAAAGGAGGATAATGAGTGATCAGAGAGAAGGCATGAGTTTTAAACAGAATGGTCCGGGAACTCTCAGGATGATTGGCCACCTGTGAGCCTGTGGTCCAGTTAGAGCAGGGGACTTGGTGACAGATGGGGCTCTGCTGTTTATCTTCTGGTAGATAGTCCTTGGCTGCCACTGTATGAACATAATTCAGGTCTTCACTGTGTTTCATAGTCTAGGATACCTCCAATTTGAATTCCTATCTCCATGTCATCAGGTAGAAATGGGTACTGGGGGGACCAGAGCAGTGAATGGAGTAAATTGTTCAAAGAGTTTCCCACTGGGGAGAAAGTAGTTACAGATTCCTGAGATAGGGCAGTGAGAGAAGGTACAGAAAACTGGTACCTTAGGAGCATGGGTCCTTAGAGCATGGGTTTTAGAACAGAGACACTTGGGGGCGCCTGGGTGGCTTAGTCGGTTAAGCGTCCGACTTTCGCTTAGGTCATGATCTCGCAGTTTGTGGGTTCGAGCCCCGCGTCGGGCTCTGTGCTGACTGCCAGCTCAGAGCCTGGAGCCTTGTTTCAGAGTCTGTGTCTCCCTCTCTCTCTGACCCTCCCCTGCTCACGCTGTCTCTCTCTCTCTCTCCTAGAAATAAATAAAAAATATATATATATTTAAAAAAAAAAAGAATAGAGACACATGGATTTGAATCCTATCTCTAATGACACATGATGATCATTCCCTCAGGGGGTCACTGGGAGAATTAAACACAATAATCTCCATAAAGCCCAAGGCACACAAGAAGCACTCAACAAATGGTATCCGTATTATTCCCGCTTTGGGAAACTCTCTAGTACCAGCTTAATGCAGCAGGGATTAATTAGTCTTGCCATTGCTATATAGTTCTTCAACTGTATGGAAAGATGAATCATTATCACAGAGTTTAGGTATCTGTGAACTGGAGATTCCCCGGGTCGGTTGGTATTGACTTAAGCTATGTGGTCAAAGTTATTCTGGCAGCGAGTCCAAGTTTTACAAAGAGATGGAAGGTGCAGGCTTACAACTGTAATTTTTTAGCACAGACTTGGCAATTCTTAGATAAATTAAGAGTTTAGAAACTAAAATTATAATACTTTTGATGGAGTTTTGATTGGGGGTATTTTTCCCTTCTCCTTCTTGTCTTGCTCAGTCCTTTCCTTTCTTTTACTGTTTTTTTTTTTATCCTTTCCTGTTTATAACTTACTTTCTCTTCTGGAGAGCTATGAGTTAGAAAGCTATAATTAGCTGCTTCTCACTCTAATTTCCAGTGAGATTTAATACAATAGGGATAAAGCTACCCCTTTTGAAAAAAAAATTAAATGTCTGTAAATTCCATGAATTGATTTTCTAATTGTTTTGACAATAATGTTTTTCATTGCTAATGTCGCTAAAAGAAATAATTTTAATTAAATTTTAAATCTATTTTTAGATTTTATAGATTCTAGGGAGACTATTTCTTGCAGGGAATAAGTTAAAACCATAACATTCTTTTCTAACCCCACAATTATGATCAGAGGAATGTCTGTAATACATTCCATCGCAATTAAATTGCATACCCCAGACTGTTCAAGATCTGTTTATAAAAGAGGAATGGATTTTCCACAGCTGCTTGCCTGTTAGTGCATCCTTCATGCAACATTGCAGCAGCCAGCATATGCACTGAAATAACAGACTTGAACTTAAACTTCCAAAGCTTTCAAATGTCTTTTTAAAACTTCCCCTTATATGAACTGCTTAATTTGTGTACATGAGAACCCACTGATTACATATGAATGAGAGTCAACCTAAAAAAGAGGAGGCTTTGAGAATCTGTGTGTATTTGCCCACCCATCTTTTCAGGAATTAGCAGGTATTCAGTCTTGTTCCAATATTCTGCACAGACCACAGTCATTACTGAGATCTCTCTGTGAAGACTGGAATCTGCTATGAACAGTATGGGGCGGGTTGGGTATTTCTTTCAATATTCATTGGACCATCTTCACCCAGTCACACAGCTGGAAAATATTTTCTGAGATGAATGTTTATAGAAAAGATTCCGAGAGAAGAAGAAAGAAGGGGATAGGAAGGAGGAGAAGGAAAAATAATCCAAACCAAGTTAAGGTGGGGTCAGATAGAGTATAGACATCACAGTCCAGCTATTTCATCCTTAAGAATAATTGCCAGAACTTTTTATTAAATTAGAGTTTTAAGTCCCTCCAAGTTGCATTTAATTGATCAAACTGCTGTGTATATATTGGGTCATCTTTATGGACATATAACATCTATAATAAAGTATTAATTGAGGGCTTACTAATTTATACCAGAACTTTGGAAGTCCGATCTCAGTAGCCCCATTTCATGAATGAGAAAACTAAGGCTGAAAAGCCTTATGTGATTCACCCAAAGTCACCTATTTATTAAGCAGAAAAGTTTGAATTTGAACCCAGGAGTATCTGACTCTAATCCCTGTGTTCTTGACTGTATCTTCCTGCATAGGTCCAACTGCTTGGCTGACATACTCAAGGATATGTCTTTACATCCTTAAGTTCCAAACCTCCCTTAGAAATAATTTCCTAACAGTGAACTGCCCCAGTAATGCTCTGTAGTTTATTTCCAAGGGGTGAATGTTGGCCTTCAGAGCAGGCTCCTTCCTTCCACCTTTCTATTTCTAAAAAGCATTTGATGATTCCCTGTTCAGAGCTCATATACCTGTCAAAATAGACTGTGCAATTTATCCCTAGGGATAGTTAACATTCCCTCCACCCATGAGAGCATGTCAGGTGCTCTCAGAAACTGAAACCCAGGCTCTCCCTCAGTGCTGGTCTTTCAGATTAGTAGCTGTCACTGATCAAATGTCTCCTTGGAATTACAGAGACAAAGCTGCAGGGCAGCCAACAGACCCACCTCCTATCTCCTTGTGGTTATCAGCATTCGTACTGGTAATGCCAGAGTTTCTGGAGCGGTTTTAGTTTTAGAAAATGTTCATGGGAACTTTGATGATCTCTGAGGAAATGCCTTCCCTAACACTCTAGCTCTAAGAGGAGGCAGCCAAATTCCCACCCATCTGGCAGGCAAGCTCTTTCAGGCTGAAACTGAAAGGGAATTTCAGAGGCCTGGAGAGGGCATCCATAAGTATATCCTGCTTCTATTTTTCCAATGTGGAACCTGGAATCTTTCTTGTCAGGCATCATGCAGTGTCTTTAAGAAGCTCTGGATTGGAGAGCCATACTCTGTCTGCTGGAATTAAATGTCCTTTCCTGTTTCTTAATGGACACAATTCTAATTCATCTTCTGTCCATCCTCAGAGACTTTCATTCTTTCACCTCCTTGATTTCATCCTTAACACGTGAATGTGACATCCACCTGATGCTCTCCGATCATGTGCTCCTCACCAGCCTCAGCTGGTTCTAAAATGTCATGGTGTCTGTTAACATGCTTCTCACTCCTACCAAAGTAAGCACACAGATTTGTCTCCCCTGGCTATGCTGTGAGGTCGTGACATGAAGAATCTTCTGGTTCTAAAATGGACCTCTGGCCGTTTCACTGGGAATTTTGCTTATCTTTATCCATACGCTTTCCAGAGAATTTCAGAGACTGGGATATCATCATGGGGTCCTGGTCTTTGTCACCTGTTCCCCGGACTATATCTCTTTCCCAGCCTTCTCTTCACCACAGTGGTTTTTACACAAGTCTACCTCTCCATTTCTCTGGGGCATCTCCCTAAGGTGCAACTCCAGTCTCCCTGCTTTCCTGCCCATTTGTTTCTAACGGATCCCCATTTATGAACTACATTCAGTCTCTTTTCAGCCTTATATTTAGGACCTTCCACAGTTGGTTGCCAACTTTATCTGCCAATAATTATATTACACACACACACACACACACACACACACACACACACCACCTACACTGGAGTGCTCACATACTCTTTCACCTGGAACGTCTGCGCTGAATCCCTATTGGCACCTTGAGTACTTACATTAAAACTCTTTTACCAGTCCACATCAATCTTCACTTTTCTCTACCCGATACTGTGGCCCTGAAGGCTATTATGAACTGCATTAACAAATCACACCTTCCCTCTGGCTTATGATTGGGTTTGGCCATGGGGGGCCCCCATAGGATATGAGAGGTGCCAGCAGGAAGCTGACTCCCTGACTTCCACAAATAGCCACAGCTCCTCTAGTGACCCTTTCCTGCAGCTATAGCTGCCTTCTTCTTTGCCCCTTTGGCCTATGAGTGGTAATGGCTCTCCTTTTTGCCAGTCCTAGGATGCTTCAGCATCCCTCATGGGTTTTATTTAACCCTGACCACTCTGTAAATAATCCTTTCATCAAATTCTCCAAGTTAGCTTCTTAGAACATCCCATCTGTTCCCTATGGGGACTCTGGTACAGTGTCCTCAAGGCCCAATTCAGTTATAAAATTCATTGGTTTCATTCATTCACTCAACAAATATACATTCATCTTCTATTTAGTGCTATGTTACAAGTTTTGGTGACAGAGCAGAGGACAAAACAGGGGTCTTGCCTTCAGAGAGCTCACAAAATAAGTGGAGAAATTAGATGTGAAACAAGCAATTATAACAATGGAAGGTAGAGATTAGGATAACAAAAGTATGGAGTTCACACAGCAAGGGGACAAAGTCTAGGGGTCCAAAAAGGTCATTCAGCTATGTGAGCCATCCACTATTTCTTTGTCCTTTCCTTGTGGCACTGGCTCAAAAGCTGTGCCTTTTTCACCTTTATTTCTGCCTTAGTCCTTAGACCACTGCCTAGACTATTGTAGGAACTCAAGAATTTGTCTAATTGAATTGGATTGAGCCTTCTGAATATTTATGGACCTCAACTCCAGCCCACCTACTGAAGGTTTTACTTTATTAGGCTGGATGATGATAAGATTCCCACTTCCTCAGAACCACTGGACTAACAGAAAACATGTTTTAGTAGTTTTGGAAAGAAAAATCATTGAATTGGAAGAACCCTCCTCAACACAGGTGAAGAGTTTTATAGGCATTGTCAACTTAATACACCCTGTTTGGAGTGGCAGGCACTGGAGCCATTAATTGTCAAAGATGAGAGTCGAGTTTTCTATTTCTACTTATTTTTTTTCCTAACTGACTTGTGTTATGTTTAATAGCATCATAGCTGAACTCAGTGTGAAATATGCATGGAGATAAATCCAAATTCTACTTCAGAGCAAGGCGTGTGGGGAGATAGGTAGAGGAAAACCTTGGCACAAAGTTTTAATGTTTGTTTGTTTATTTCGACAGAAGGAGAGAGTGCATGAGCAGGGCAGGAGCAGAGAGAGAGAGAGAGACAGAATCCCAAGCAGGCCCTGAGCTCTCAGCATAGAACCTTAAGTGGGGCTCAATCTTATGGATGAACCTTGAGCCAAAATCAAGAGCCAGAGACTTAACTGACTGAGCCACCCAGGCACCCCTTGGCACAAAGCTTTTAAAACTTGGATTGGGATAGAGAAAATCTAGACAGCAACCCGAGGCCATGAAGTTCTCAGGAGCAAGAACAGAGTCCAGTCCACAGGGCAGGAAGTAGAGGACTGGGTGAAGACAGCTCTGCCGACATGTAGATCAGAAGTTTGTAGACAGATTCCTTCCCCCCACCCCCAAAATAATTGTTGGAAAAAACAATAATTGTCTTTCTATAATGCATGGCTTAGTAAGGCAAAGTAAGGGAATTTCTCAGAGGTGAAAAAATTATAAGCAAGAATCTATAGAAAGAAAACTCTGGAGCCTGGCATTTGTTGAAGGGTATCTGGCAATGTCTGTCTTCGTGGATCATGATTTTTAATGAGCAGTGGGTGCATCTGGGATAAGAGACAAAAGAGGCCCTAGTGTCCTTATATAAGATATTGATTAATTTTAGTTAAATATGTGAGCTATGATTTCTAAGGTCTCCACTGACAGAATTGAAATTGTGTAATCTCCAAGCTAGTAGAGTGGGAGACATAAAAGAAATAAAAGGGGAAAAATCAACACAAAGGAATGCAAGAAAGAAAGGGGGGAAACAAACCTAGAAAACAAAATTAACAAATAGAAAGCAAAAACTAAGATGGTATAGAGGTGCCTGCGTGGCTCAGTCGGTTAAGTGTCCAACTTCAGCTCAGGTCATGAACTCACAGTTTGTAGATTTGAGCCCTGTGTTGGGCTCTGTGCTGACAGCTCAGAGTCTGGAGCCTGCTTCAGATTCTGTGTCTCCCTCCCTCTCTGCCCTTCACCTGTTCATGCTCCCTCTCTCTCACACACACTCTCTCAGAAATAAACAAACATTAAAAAAACTAATGTGGTATAAATGAATTCAATTTAACAATAATCACAATCCACACAAGTGAATTATACTGTCCAGTTAAAATTCAGATTGTTAGACTACATTTTTAAAATTCAACTTTAAAGTCTTTATAAGATAAACCTCTAAAAACATAAGCAACAAGGAAAAATGTAAGTAAAATGATGAAAGAAGACATACTAAGGTAAAGAAAGAAGGTATGGCTATATTAAATATTAGGAAAAACTAACTTCAAGACAAAAAGCATTACTAAAAATAAAGAGGATGACTACACATTAATAAAGATGCTCAATTTACCAGGAAGCTGTAATTCTAAATTTGCATGCCCCTAATAGTATAAGTTTGAAATATATAAGAAAGAAATTGCTAGAACTACAATTTTTTAAAAAATCCAAAATCACAGAGGGACATTTCCACATAACTCTCTCAGGATTGATAGACTGAATAGATGATAAATCAGTTAGGTGTTTAAAGATTTAAAGAACACAATTAACAAGCTTGATCTCATGCATATACAGAGCACACTGAAAGCACATTCTTTTCCACACGTGGAATATTTATAAAAATGGATCATACATTAGACTGCAGAGAAAATCTCAATAGAATTACAGGAATCTGTATCATACAGCCTGCATTCTCCATAAGCTAAATTCAAAATCAATAATGAAAAAATAACTTAGGGAATCCCCATACTTTTAAAAATTATGAAACACATTCTAACTCATGAGTTAAAGAGAAAAATCAAACTAGGAATTGGTAAATATTTAGAACTCAGCAATGGTGAAAATACTTCTCAGAACTCGTGGGATAGAGATAACTAAAGCAGCAATAGAAGAAGATGGTAGGGGCATCTGGGTGGTTCAGTCGGTTGAGCCTCCCACTTCAGCTCAGGTCATGATCTCACGGTTTGTGGGTTCGAGCCCCGCGCCAGGCTCTGTGCTGACAGCTCAGAGCCTGAAGCCTGCTTCAGATTCTGTGCCTCCCTCTCACTCTGCCCCTTCCCCATTCATGCTCTGTTTCTCTATGTCTCAATAATAAATAAACATCAAAAAATTTTTTTCAAATAGAAGAAGATAGTAACCTTACTGCTTGTGCTGGGGACAGAGAAAGCAAAGCAATAACAGAACGTTCAACTCAAGATGTTAGAAAAAGAAAAGCAAATAAAGTCAAAGAAGGAAGGAGGAAAATAATAAATATAAGTAGGTATCAATGGAAGAAAAACCACTATACAGTAGAGAGTGTTAAAAAATGTCTTTTTTTTCAAAAGACTAATACAACTGATAAACTGCTGGCAAGACTGATGAACAAAAGAGAGAGAGGTCATTAATAACTAATGTGGAGAATGAAAAGAAGTACATTCCTATATATGCAGACATAAACACAGATAAAAACAGTATATAACTGATAACTGTATGCGGATTATTTTGGATATTTGGGCAAAACTCACACATTCCTAAAAAAAAATCTAATTTCCAAAGTTAATTCGAGAAGAAATACAAAACCTGAATAGCCCAATAACCAAGAAAGAAATTTAATCATTAGTTAAAATTTTTACCACAAAGTATCAGACTTAGACAGTTTTGTAAGGAGTTCTATTACAAAATAACCAGGAAATGAATCATTCTAATCTTACACAAACTATTCCAGAGTGTACAAAAAGAAGGAACACCTGCCTTTTTTATGAATCAGATATATGCTTGGTGCTAAAAATAGATACCCACAAAAAGAAAATGCAAATTTTTAAAAATGTATAATTTACAGTTTACGTCAAAAAGCATAAGCCTTGGAGATAAGAAACTAACAAAAGGTATGCAAATAGTATTTACAAAACTTTAAAGATGTTAGAGAAGACTTCAATAAATAGAAACATATCAATACACTGTTTTCATGGATAAGAACACAATATCCTACTATAAAGATCTGAGTTCTTCCCAAATTGATATGTAGATTATCACAATATCTGTCTTTGTACAATATGTACAAAATTTTACAATATTCTTTGTACAATTTTAAAATGACTCAAAACGTTATCTGAAAGAGCAAACGGTTGAGAATAGTAAGCATTCCTGAAGAGGAAGGAAGAGACGTGAGAGAATTTTTCTGCCAGTTAACAAAGAATAGAATGCAGAAATAATTAAGACACTGTAGTATTGCCACAGGGATACACAAATAGACCATTGGAACAGAATTAGAAAGTCCTAAGACGAACCCACTTGTATAAGGAAATTTGATTTATGGCAAAATTGATACATCAGATCGGTGGGAAAAGAGGATGTACTAGTCAATAAATTTGTTGGAACATCTGAAAAATAAAAAATATAAAACTACCCTATACAAAATCAATTCCAATTTTAAATGGATGAAGAACTCAAAAATGAAAATCAAAACTTTTCAACTTTTAGAATAGAATACCAGAGAATATTTTTATCATATTAGGGTAGGAGAAAACTTCTTAAACAAGATATAGAAAGTGAAAATCATAAGAAAAAATAATAAGTTATATTAAAATAAGAGCGTCTATTCAGCAAAGCACATGATAAACAGAGTGAAAAGAGTCACAAGCTGGGAAATGATTTGTGTAAACTTCTACCAAGAAAATATTAGTATCTACAATATTTCAAGAATTCCTGCAAATCAATAGGAAAAGACAAATGAATTGAAAAATGGGCAAAAGGCATGAACAAGCATTTCACAAAAGAGAAAACATAAATAACAAAAAGTTATGAAAATATGTCTAGTCTCATTAATAATTTTAAAAATTAAAATTAAAATCATAATGAGATAATATTTCACACCCACCAGATTAGCAAATATTAGCTTAACAATACTAAATGCTAGAGAGGATATGAAACAAGAGGAAGACTCGTATACTGACTGGCAGCACACATTGAAAAGGGCAACATTTTGGAATTAAATGATAAAATTAAACACATCTACTTTATAGCTCAGCAATTCATTTTTCTATTTATCAGAGAATGCTGATAGCAACATTTAATAATGAAAACTGGAAACAATCTAAATGTCAATCATCAGGAAAACGGATAAATAAATGCAATGAAATAATGTACGGCAATAAAAAATGAAAATACTGCAGATATAAACAATGAGCATAAAAATCA
>NW_027533334.1:8628917-8769352 GCF_008692635.1 Crocuta crocuta | reverse complement strand
GTCACAAAAAAAAAAAAAATCAAGTCAAAGAAACATATCTGGTATATATATATTTGCACGCTTGAAGATACAAAAGAGGATATTATCTCTTTATAAATAAATAGGACATTTGTATCAGTTACTTAAGTAAAGATTTTTTTTTTTTTTGATGTAGCAGATAGTCCAGAAGTAGGCAATGTTCAGTGGGCTAGCAGTGTTTTCTAAATATTAAAATTTAGAATACTAAATACTGATTTTTTAAAAAAGCTCCTTTTCTCTTTCCACTCTGACATTTGTAGTGTGTGGGCTTTTTCTTCCATGCAGCTCCAAACTTTTCATCTTCTTTTAATGCAGCACCGGGGCATTTTCTGACTCTTGTCAGCAAAGTAAAGGCTTTCCTAGAACTCTCCCATAGCCTGCCACTGCTGTCCTAATAGGAAGAATGGTGCCACATGGCCATTTCTTGCTGCACGAGAGCCCGGGAAAGTAATGACTCTGCCACTGTGGCCTGCAGACTATGAGCAAGATGAGTGAAGTGGGGAGGAGTCCCAATGGTTTCTGAGCAGCTATTCAATCTCTGTCAAAATATTTCACTAAGAAGTCTTCCTCTTTTCTCCCCAGGAGCCAGTCTACTTGATGACCTCTATAAATATTTCTCCTTCCATCACTCCCGTGGAGACACCATGACTGTCATGGACGCAAAGCAGATGAATGTTGCTGCCGCTGTTTGGGCTGTTGTCTCTTATGTCATTGCAGACATGGAGGAAATGCTGCCCAGGTCTTAGCAAGAGGGAGAAAGAAAGCATGTGTGTCCTTTCTGGCCAGGAATCCAGGAAGTCCCTCTTCAACAAACAGTTTCATCTGACCTAATCCATTTCAAAGCACAGTACTTTTTCATACTTTCTATAACCATCTGTCTTGATACTCTCCAAATTCTGTTTCTAGAGGAAAAGATGATCCCCACCCCACATGGAATCAACATATGGTAGGGACCACAGTGGGGATATTTCATGATACCACCTGTGAAAAATATTGTTTCTACTTTGAAAGTAAATACTGGATAAATATTTGGAAGATCTCTGGTTTTCATGTGTGTGTTGATAAACATTAAACCGAATACAGTGACACCAATTTTTATGTTACTTATCGAAGGAATAGAAGAACACACAATTGTAGTATGGCCTTAATTGAGTGTATGGAGACATTTGGCTTTCTAATTTCTACACTTTTATGTCATTAGAATTTTTTAAAGAAATATGAGTTTTTTAATTAAAAGAAAAAAGTCACCATTTGGAGATAAAAACCAAGTATGTATAATCTAATTGCCTTACTAAAGTTATGTACTAAGATCTATCACCAGGTAAACAATAATGCTGTTATACATTTATGTTTTATATATTTCACAAAAGATTTCTATGAAGTTGGGGCTTATTCCCATTTTGCTGTTGACAAAGTTGAGACTCAGCAAGGCTAAATAACACTCATAGGCTCTAAGAGCAAAAACCCTGATCCTCATCCACTCTGGGAACAATATCTACTATTCTTCTACACACAATGTCCAATATTCAGTTTAAAAAAATAATTTAATAGGGTGCCTGGGTGGCTCAGTTGGTTAACATCTGACTCTTTCATGATATCAGGTCATGATCTCACAGTTTGTGGATTTGAGCCCCACATTGGGCTCCATGCTAACAGTGCAGGGCTGCTTGGGATTCTCTCTCTGCCTCTCTCTTTGCCCCTCCCCTGCTCACACACACTCTCTCTCTCTCTCTCTCAAAATAAATAAACTTTAAAAAATTATTTAAAATTTTTTAAAAATAATTTAAAATTTTTTAAAAATAATTTTAAAAGCTGAAAGAAAAAGTAAAAGCATCATCAAGAGTTAAAACAAACAAGAGAGCCAAGCTAAAAGATAACCCAGATGTTGGAACTATCTGAGAGGGATCTGACATAACTATGATGGATACATTAAAGATTTCAGACTACATACATGTACAGAAGGAGAATTTTAACAGAGAGATGAAAACTATAAAAGAGTCAAATGCCAATGCTAAAGTAAAAAATATAACATCTACATGAAGAATTTCTTTCTTGAGTATATCAGCAGACTATACAACACTGAGGAAAGAATGAACTTGAAATTAGGTCAATAAAAATTACCCAAACTAAAACACTAAGGAAAGAAATAGTGAAGGAAAACAAACACCAGAACGATCTTCCAAGAGTTGTGATCTAATACGTATGTGGTCTATTTTATGTGTAATTGGATAACAAATGGCCTAACATACATATAAGTGAATTTCCAGAAGGAAAAGACAGAGTAACAGTTTTATTAATGGTAATAATTAAAAGGATTGATGGACAGAGTAGGTCTTTCATTTCTGGCAAAGCAGCAAACTGGTGTTTTGACCCTTACATTAAAAATTCTGGATTCCATCTGAGAAACACTCTCTTAAATATATGAATTAACTTTTTAAAAGGTAAAGAATATTAGACAAAAAACTGAGTGAAGGCATGAACCAAAAGAGATACATAGCACATTAAACCAGCTTTCTCTTTGAGACAATTTGCAGAAAGTCGTGAACTTCAGTTCCATTTCACTGTCTTTCAAAGTTCAGGGGACCATAGACAAATCTCAAAGCCATGTTAGGGATACTAGAGAACTCTCAATAAAACTGAGATCTCAAAGGATTATACCTCAATACAATGGTGAACTACAAATAAATTTCAATACTACAAGGAAAATTACCATTATTAATAAGTGCTGAGTGGAGGTCCAAAAAAATTCCTATAGATAAAGTTACAGTAAATATGAACTCATAGTCAAAAGCAAAAAAATTTAAAAAAACAAAAATAAATACAGAATTGTAACACTCTGGAAAGAACAAATGAAAAATACAAAATATAATTAAACCACAATGTCTTCTGATACTGGAATTATTAGGTTGAGAATATTCTAAACTATATTGTGTTCAAAGAAGTAAAAGAAGAGATTGAAAATTGAATAAGAGAGTACAAGTGACCAGGTATATTGTAAAAAGAACCAAATAGAACTTAAAGGAATGTAAACAATTGTAAATAAAATTTAAAACTTAGGGGACCAGTTTAGCTACAGATGAGAGAATTCATGAACTGAAAGAATAGTTAAGAAATTAATGAGAATTTAGCACAGGAAGAAAAGATATAGAAAATATGAATGAGAGGTTAAGAAACATGAAAGATAGAGTTACATCATCTAATACATATTTAATCAGGGCTGCAGAAAATAAGACAAACAATAATAAATGAAAAGAAATAATAAAGAATACAAGAATAATAAAAAATAATAAATGAAAAACTTGCAGAAATAATGAAATCTATCAGTTCACACAGTCAAGAAGCCCAGTGAATCCCAAACAGTTAAGAAATCTACACTGAGACATGTTATAGAGAAACTACAGACCACAGAAGAGAAGATCTTTGAAGCAAGAGGGAAGGGATTATATTAAAAGGAGCAAAAATCAATAATAGCTAACTTCTTAAAACAGCAACAATGTAAGCCAGAAGACACTGGAAAGATACCTTCAACATGCTAAAAGACAATTATCAACTAAAAATTCTATGCTCAGCAAAAATAGCATTCAAGAATGAGAACAAAATAAGGATATTTTCAGGTAAGCAGAAACAGAGTTTACCACCAACAGACCTTCACTAAAGGAAACGTGAAAATGTCTACTCCTGCCAAAATTAAATGGCCCTAGAGTGAAGACTAATAGGCAAGAAGTGAAGAGTCTGGCTCCACACCAAAACTCTATGTGTGATCTTTTAGACTCATCTATAAGCAATTACAAGGGGGCAGGCTGGCCCAGCAGGAAAGCTATCCTCCTCACACAAGACTTTGTACACAACAGGTGCGTTATATTTTTCTGAAGAGAGTTGCAGTCAAGGACTCAGGACCTCTGGACCAGCCATACTCATACATTTATCTGCACTTCAAGCCCAACACTTCCATTCAGAGGCTTCCTTATTGAGGATCTTGACTAAGACACTTTTGTCTACTCTAATTTGGTTCTTTTCACTTTTAGGCATTTGCCCTCCCTTCTCCCCCCTTAACCCCATCCCAAGTCCATAAAATGATAGGAGTCTTTTGTTCAGAGCTCTTTGGCAGTAAGATCCCCGTCCATCTGTGCTGATTCACCTGACCTTTGCTTGGTGCAAAGAAAATGGAACATTGGGGAATTGGTGCCTATTTTTATGTTTTGCTCACATGATCTGCATAGGTAATAAAGGAATAATTGTTAATTTCATTTTGGTTTATTGTCCTAATAGATCAACCTCAATCTGGCAGCTCAATAGAAATTAAGGGCAAAGAAAATGGTAAACATTTTAAACAAACATGAACTAAATAAAATAATATAATAATCTAGAATTTGAAAAGAAAGAAGGTAATTGGCTAGAATAACATATAAATGAAAAGAGAAGTTACAGGAATCAGTGTTCTAAGGTCCTTTTAGTCTAGAAGATAATAACTTTAGGCTTTGCCAAGTTAAATATGAATGTTAAATTTTCTAGACTAACCAAAATAAATAAATAAATAAATAAATAAATGTAGAGTGTAACAACAAAACAATGTCTTCAAAAATGGAATAAGAAGAAAAAGCTCAATAAATTTACTACCACAATGGACTAATCAACTAAAAAAATATGTTTAGAAAATAAGAAGTGACTTAATGAAATGAAGAAATAACCACTAAATAACCCATGAGCCACAGAAGAAATCACAATTGAAATGAAAACATTTCCACAATTGAATAATAGCGCGCATGCACGCGCGCGTACAGTACACACACACACACACACACACACACACACACACACACACACAAAACCTCCTCCATATCAAAACTTGCAGAACTCGGATTTAGGAAAGGGGTGAGGAGACCCTCCACAGATCTCTGGCATTCTCACTCTCTGAAACTCTCCCCTTTCCGAGGCTGTATCTTGTGAATTCTAGCTGCCTTGGCTTCTCTGAACACTCAGCCCCCTCTCCTCAACTCGGTTGGCTGCTCTACGCTTGGGTTTCCCTTCTCTGAACTGCAACTGGCAACTGTCAAGGCAGTAATCTAGGGCCAGCATAGAGCTCACCCCATTTGTTTTCTGCCTCTTGGACACCATTGTTCTTCATTTCCTGGTGTCTACTGTCTTGTTTCATACATTTTATTTGGATTTTTGTTTAATATTGTAAAACAAGTCTGGTCCTTTTTACTTCTGCTTGGTCAGAAGTGAGTGTCAGGTCACTAATTTTTGTCCAATATATACAACCATATTCATTTTGTGTTTTGTACATTTTGATTCATTCTTTTCTCACTACTTGATTCTTATTTGGGAATGTGGATTCTCAGGGATTTCATGAACTGTCCAAAGACTGAGATTGAAAATAAACAACATCTATGACTTATCAGATCCCATTGCCTATATCCTAGAAATGGCTCTTAGGAAATGGATCTTATTACATCTCTTTCCCTCTCCCTGGAGAGTTGTTAATTTCCCTGGGTTGGGGGAGTTATATAGGGTCAAATAATAGCAGAATTGGCCCATTTCCTAACTGACCCCCTTACTTCTGCCTTACTGGAGAAGTATTAGAGGAACTAGGTTGGGAGACAATGTCAATATGTGAGGACAGGGGAGTGTGTTGCTGAATGTGGCTATCAGTAGCACTAGTAATATAGGAGATATGGAGAAGTACATGGGAGTTGGAAAAATAGAAGGGTGGAAGAAGGAATATGAGAAAAACTCACAAGAATATGCACATCATAACTGCTTAGGTCTACTAGATATTTGTGGAGGCTGGCAGATGCTATTGGCTACAAGCATTTTTAAGTAGAATTCTCTTATTTTCCATAAATTGTTGTAAAAGGAACTGTTCATCTGCTAAGAAATGGTGTATCATTTGAGTGGTGGCCTATTTCCTGTGCATGCAGTAGCTTTCCAATTTGACTTCAGGGTCAAGTTGCTTTTCTGATTCATTTGGCTGAGTAGACCTAAGTGCAAATTGAGAAGAGAAACCCATTTAAATACTGTATAATGTGGAAACGGTGAATTCTGCAACAGAAAAAGGAAGGAATTCAAGGAAAGGAGGTCAATTGCTGATTTTGCCCTTGACTTTGTTAAGATGTGGCTTTGAGGGTTCTGATGTGTCTGCGAATGATTTGGAGTTTAGGTTCCCCAGAGTGTTCCATCTTCCTCACAATAATTACACTAATGACACCAACAGTGTTTTGAAAATCGTCATGCTTCTAAACTGCATCCATTTCATTGCCACTCAGTCCTGTTTGCTCAGTGTGCTTCCTTCATAATAACTCTAGATGCTTCCCATTTACCTTGAGTAAATATCAAACAGATCTTGATATCTATATCTGTCTCATGAAATATACATTCTCTCTAACTGTGCCCAAATGATTAATTTACTGCTATGTGATGATTAGCATAAAAATCTCATCATGACACAAGATAGAAATGTTATCACTAATTGCCGTTTGAAGTGAAGAATGTTTTTTGCATAGAAATAAATGATGCATGCTTACTTCTCAATTCTGTGTTAAACCAGAAAACCCAAGACCCTTTTTGAGCAGAAAGAAATTACCTTTGGAGGTATTTTTTTTTTCTTTCCCTTAGATGGTCCATAGTTCAGCAAAGGAATGGTGGAAAACAATTGTTAATGGAGTTTTCTACACCAAATGAGATAAGCCAACTCAGTTCTCATCAAAGCAGATCTTCTAATCAATCAGTTACTCAAATCAGGCAAAGATATTAAGGCCTCCCTGTGACCCCGATACTTGACAGATAACCACTCATATATTTGGAGCATATCCTAAGAGCATTCAAGCGCTTCAGAGAACCTGACATTCTTAGTATCATTGGTGGTCACTCTGGGTCTCCTCAAGCAGCCACACAACTATCTATGGGTTGGATGATACCTCAGAGAGCCTTGTTCTAGTTTCCAAATTGAAAGAACATTAGCTGTGCCTTACATCTTGATGATAAAGTCAGACCCTAGTCAAATTAATTCTCTTAATTCTAAGTACCAGCCAGCCTATCCCAGAAATTGTAATGGAATGTGAATTTCCCCCAAGCTCTGCCTTGCCATCCAAATCATCATCATCATTATCACTAACACCCACCCTGGGCCAATTATACTGCTAAGAACTTTATATGCATTTTCTCATTTAATCTTCACTCAATGCATCGATGCAGGTCCTATTTTAATCCCCATTTTAGAGATGAGAAAACCTGGATATACAACTCACAAATAACTTTTCCAAGGCCATAGGGCTGATAAAATGTAACTGAAATCTAGAAAATTGAGGCCAAATATCTTCCTCAGACAAACAAATTCTCTGGAAAGCAGACCCTTCTAGCCTTCATTGTGTGGATGGCTTGAGTCTAACTGGTGCATTTTCATTTCAAGGAATAGCAAGTGGGGCTTCCACAGTGCCATGCTTTGGCCCAAGAAAGAGGGGCCTTGTGCTTTTAGAGGGCTCCGCATATCACAAACATACACCAACAACAAATTTCGGGAGGGATATATGGGTGCTTCTGTCACCAGGGATCTGGTGGTCAGGGATCACACAGCATGACTCATGCCTCTAAGCCTCCACTTTCAGGCTCCAAGGAGGCGCCGCTCCTCAGGTCTTGCCTTTAAGAGAAGACTGTATCTGAATGTTGTAAACATAGACACTGCCTAAGAGCATGAAGACTTGAGGAACAGAAGTACTCAAGAAGATTGGGGTACATGTGCTCCTATGCCTCAGCATTTCTGTATCCCTTGGGTAAATTCCTAGCAGTGCTATTGCTGGGTCATAGGGGAGTTCTATTGTTAGTTTCCTGAGGAACCTCCACACTGTTTTCCAGAGGGGCTGTACCAGTTTACATTCCCACCAACAGTGTAGGAGGGTGCCCGTTTCTCCACATCCTCGCCAGCATCTCGAGTTCTCTGATTTGCTCATTTTAGCCACTCTGACTGGTGTGAGGTGGTATGTCAGTGTGGTTTTGATTTGTATTTCCCTGAGAGACTCTTGAATGCTGACAAAAACTGAGGACTGATGGATGTGGGGGGGAGGGGGGGATGGGCATGGAGGAGGGCACTTTGGGGATGAGCACAGAGGGTTATGTGGAAACTAATCGGACAATAAACTATTTGTAAAAAAATAAATAAATAAAATGTATATAGTAAAATTATATTAATGCATGCAAACTATACTGTGCAGAAAGTGGGTAATGCGTTAATGAAGTACAAACGTATAACTTGTGATTTGGAATGTGATGCCTTAAAGACCAATTCTAATTGATGGATCCTCTCTAAAATACTGCCCTTATTCTTGAAATCTATCAATGGTATGAAAAATAAAGACTAACTGTTCCAAATTAGAGTAAAAAATTAAAAAAAAAAAAAAGAAGTACTCAAGAAGAAAAGATGAATTCATTAACTTGTCAAATCTTTCAGAGAGCAAGAATGCAATAGATTCCTGCACTAATAAGCTAGTGTTCCCCAGAAGCATTGAGCATGTTTTCTTGATTCTCATCATGTCCCAGTTTGTGGTCCTGAAGGTACTTGTGAATAAGCGTGGCATTCGCAAGAGTTGTACATGGTGACATACTGCATTATTTTATATCTGTGATATTAAAATAATATGTATTCCTCATAAATTTTGAGTACCTATTGATTTCTTCATTTATTCCACATGTTTATAAAGTTTCTACCACGTGGCAGGCACTGTGAGGCACTGGGGTATGGAGGTGAGCAGCAAGACAGATAAGGTCCCTACACTTAAAGAACTTTGTTCTAGTGGAGAAGAAATAACATGAAATGTAGAAAGAAGCAAATAAACAAAGAATATCACTTCTGTGGAACTGAGCAGATTTGTGATGAAGAAGTATGGAAAGCCTACTATTGACAGGATGGGCCCTGATGATCTCTAAAGAGGGGACATTTGGGCTGAGTCCTGAAGGATGATGGAGCAGAACTAGCTAACTGTCCTTAAAAATCCATTCTACCTTTTTTATGGTAACAGACCCCCTAAATCTTAGCTGGGTTATAGACTCTACCTTACTTTATAATTAGGTGTAACCATATGACCAAGTTCGAGCTAATGGGTTATAACTGGAAGCGGCCCAAGTAACTTCCAATAAGTCTCCTTAAAGGGAGCTAGGAGGATGGGCATACTCTTCGCCTCCCATCCTCTTTCCTTTTGGAAGGTTGAAACATCAACAGCCAACTTAGACCATGAAGTGAACTTGAGAATTCAAGTCACACACAGCAGAGAAGCAAACAGGAAGGAGTATGGGTTCCTGATGATGAGGAGTACCATATCAGCCCTGGACTGAGTCTCTCGGATAAACTTTATTGAAGTAGTTCTTCTTACAAAGCATGACTGGACTTCGTTATGATTTTGAGGACTTAATGCTGCTGCTTGTGAAGTGTAGACTACAAGCTTCATGCACCAGCTGTCAGCCACTGTAGTGACTGACTAAACATCCTCAGGAAGTCATCATAGGTCCTTTGGTTAACTCTACCTCCCAATCACAGGAAGTGGCTAGTTTTCATTTCTCTCTCATATGCCTTTGGAAGGCATTTGGAGGCGTTTGGAAGGCATTTGGCGTGCCGGAAGGACCACTCACTTGATCAGATAGCACCTGCCAAACTGACACAGATAAAAAGTGCCACAATGCAGATCTCTGAGAAATGCCTCCATTAGCAATTTCACAAACACATTCAAAAGCTCAGATAACACTTTTGATGTTCTTGATCTTTGCACTTCCAAATGGTGGCTGAACAAACAGAAATCAGTCTTCTTTGAAACCTTCAAAGCAGTGAAATTGCCTAAATCAGTTTGTTGACTATTCTCTGACTTCCAAGGGTCAGGGAAGGTTTCCTGTGTGTTCATCCTTCTGATTCGCTTTCACATTCTCTTCTAAGAACTTTGGTTCTAAAAGAAAAAATTAAGTCAATCATTTATTTGTTTGTCATGCAAGTTTGAATTTCCAATAAAGACTTGGCCAACTTTTCTGAGCACCAAAAATGGCTATTTTTGAAATAGTTGTATAAACATCCTATTAGGAAATGGTAAACAGAACTTACCAGCATGGAGGCAAATGAGTAAGTGCGGGAACTGATTCTTTTACCAACATATTTAAACTTCATGAGAACAGAAACATGTTATTACATCAGAAGATTTCATGTAAAATCCAGTGTGCTAAAGTTTGTTGCATTATCATTTGTGTGAACTGGGTCTTGACCATGGCAGTAGAAGAGATATGTGATCTTGTATTTGTTTCTCAACAATGTCCAGCTTAGTAATAAGCACCTAAGGGTGACTCTCCATGAGGAAGACACTGTGGAAGTTACCATGTATGGAGATGAGCTAAGGGGCTGAGCAGTGATGTCTTCACTATTATTATGACATCAATCAGGATTCTAGAGGGATGTCACAGGAATACATTTAAACTAACTTCAGAAAATTTGAGAGAGTGATTGAATGGAAAAATACTGAAGTATCCTACGAACTCCATTTGGGTATTGCCAGGCTTCAGAAATTAAGCCAGAGACTGATTCCTACTTAGCAATCCTTTCCCAACCCCTTTCACCTCACAAATATTACATAAAATGATGATATTTCCATGGCCCATGGGGATAAAATAATGAGGCAGCTTCATGAGATCGAAAATGACTTACTCCTTGGCATACTGATCAGCCATCCAAATAAAGGCCTTTCTTTAGTCTCCCAATTCCCAAATTCGTAGGAAACAATCATGGCCAACATTTCTTGAGCCCCTGTTGCATGGCAGGCACTGCTCTAAGCATTACACATGCATTTTGTTTACTCATTAAATCTTCACACAATCCTATAAATTAGGTATTATATTTTCCTATTTTACATACAAGGAAACCCAGGTATTTGGAGTCTAAGCTATATGTTCAAGGTCACATGGCTCATGGTGCAGGCAGGGTTTAAATCTACTTTGGTCCTTAATATAGTTTGGCATTATTCTTCAGCTGTACTGCCTCTATTGGACACTAAAGCCTTCTAAAAAGGAAGTGAGCTGATTGGCCAGGCTTGAGTCAGGTACCCCTCTGAGGACCAATCAATTATGAGAAGAGAGTGGGATCACACTGGAGAAAGCAAATTACTCCTCATGCTACACCCTGTGGAAAGAGGCAGGAAGGGGCAAATCCTGGAAAAGAAGTGATTTTTTCACTTGACCAACACTAATAAGAATTTTCTTCCTCCCCACCCTCCTCTTCTCTCAGGAACCCAAGGTTGACTGACTTATTCTCTTCCTTTCACAGTACACTACCATCATGATGCTTCTCTTTATTTATTTTACCTTATCCCTCTCCCCACTAGAATTCCATCTCAATCCCAAAAGGCAACCATTCTACTTTGTTTGATAGGAATCATTTTACCTATCTATGTTCTTACATATGTATATTGTTGCTTCATGTATATGCATTTTTAAGTCACATATATGACATGGTGCTACAGGCCCCATTCTGTGTCTCCCTTTTGCCACTCAGTCTTATGTTCATAAAATATATCCACGTTGCCATGTTGCCAACCCATTGCTTCTGATCACAGCAAAAACTCTAGGGTATGCCTGCACCACCCATGTCTTGTCCAGTCATGGACTAGTGGCTTTTATAGATCACCCCATCCAACTTGGGGTCCCCTCATCTGGGAAGACCCCTCACTGCCTGAGGGAATGTTTATCCTCTGTGCTTGCACCTTCCTCTGAGCTTGCCTCCATCAGGACACAGGCCACAGAGCAGCTTGGTTTAAAGTACAGGACTGGGGCCACACTGCCTGGACTCAGAATCCCAAGTCTTCCACTTCTAGCTAAGCCATATAGCCTCTAGGTACCTCTCCTCTTCCTCATATGCAAAACATTAACCACAGCTACCCGTGGGATTACTGTGAAGATTAAATGAGAAAAATCTATGAAATGTGCTAAGGACAATGCCTAATACAAATGAAGTGCTATTATAACTATTGTAATAATATTTGTTGCATGTATCAGAATGGTCTATTTACTTGTCTATCTCCACCACCAGATTAGGAAATCCTTGGCTTTTCCATCTCTGTGTTGCAGAGCCCCACACGTTGCAAGAGCCCAATGCGTGTTCATTGGACGTTGCTCTCTCTTACTCACCTTGTGGTTCGACATGGCTAGTATTGGCATCTAGAAATAAATTGGGTTGAGAAAAGGCTCAGATAGAGTGCCTGGAGATGTGGCTCTAGAAGGGAGAACTTCCCTGGACCTATAATGCTGTGCAATAGAAAATATAGCATCAGCTACCACATAGAGCCAGGGAGGTCAGCAGGTCACCCAAGACCAGATCCCAGAGAACATCCTTACATAGGCAGCTTTATGAACTTGGCCAGAGCATGGCTAGGAGCCAGCTCATGGCCATGTGCCAACACTTTCTGGCTTCTTGTGTGTTCACCTCAGTGCCCTCATCTGTACAATAGGACTAATATCATCTACCCTATAGGATTGTCCTAAGGATTATGTGAGGGAACAGTTGTCAAGTGCTTAGAACAGTGTGTGGCATATCATCAGTCAGTCATAAATGTTAGTTTTCCTTAGCGTGACCACCCCCCAACTGATTACTCTTACAAATAGAGTCGGAAGATGCCACTCGTTTCCTTTCTTGTTTCAGGATCTTTGAGTTTTTGTTTGTTCATCTGTATATTTGTTTTTTGTTTTATTTATTTATTTTGGTGTTCTGGTGGGAATTATTTGTTAGCAGGTTATCTGATAGAAGGTTTTAGTCTTTTTAGCCTCAATAAATGTGCCCTTGAACTCAGAGATGGGCAGTACAGCTTGTCTATCTCTGAAGGCTTCCTAAAGACAATACTGTTCTCAGGTTAGAAGTTCTCTGAAGTCCCAGCCAGCAACAACCCATAGTCAGATATTCCCAGGAATACCAAGGAGCGCCATTTATAATCACAGAACATGCCTAACTGGGAATGAATTTGATCTTGTTTAAAAAAAAAAAAAAAAAAAGTGAAGGGGAAGAAGAAGAAGGAAATCAAACACGGGTCCAGTGGGACTTCCCTCAGAATGATGAAGGCCTTTCCTATTAGCTTTCTAAGCAACTTTTAGGCGGCTGCTGTGCATAGAAAGACTCTTTTTTAAAATGCTTTGGTCTCATACGTGGAAAGAAACCCTCAGGGTGAATTACTGGCTGCCCTACATTAGAGGCCTCACTGTAAGAGCCATTAGCTATAAAAAGAGAGGTTAATTATGAGGAGAACTGTGTGGCTGAAGCTGAGGGAGTTATAGTGACTTGCAGGGAGGGGGCTAATCAGGAGGCCACATTTGGTGGCGACGCCCTCTCCTGGATAGAAGCTGAAGAAGCCTGAGGCTGATACCAGGTGCAGTGCTTGGACATGTTTGTGTTGAGTTCATCAGCTGTGGGGGTGATTGCCTATGGGATCGTTACCTTGTAGCAGGAGAAGGGCGTGGGGGGAGACTTAGCAAAATTTCTCATTCTGTAAAATTAGGATCTTGTGAAACTTCGAAAAGACATGTCAGGATTAGTAACCCTACTCCCTACCCTCATCCATTCTAGAAGATTTGGATTCCCACCATGCCTTAAGACATGTTCATGTAAAGAAGCCCTTGGTTTCCAAGAAACTGCATGATTTTTGTTTCCTTTTAAGAGGACTCGAAGATAACATGTTGTGTTTTGTCAAGAAAACTTTATTTCAAGGGAGAAATCCAATTCCCAATCTGGCCCCTGCCAACATTCAGAGGACAAATAGGAATCCAGGCTGGGCAGAATTTAGGAGCTCCTCTCCAAAAGGGATATTTGGACAAGATATAGATATGCTTCAGATTTCGCTGTCGTTGACTGAGTACCTACTGTGTGCTCTGCACCGGCAGTGCGTTTTCCTTGCCTTGCTTCACTGTGCCACGGAGTTCATGACTGCCTAGCACAGGCGTGTGGTCACTGGTTCTGCAAATGAACACACCAAGAAGTAGGTGCACAGGTCCACCAAAGGCCACAGACTTTGACAAACCCTTTGACAGACCGCAGTCATTTTCCATTCTTTGGCCCTGCCTCCACAAAAAAAAAACCCAAACAGCGACTATTTGTAATCCCTCTCATAAGCATTCAAAAGCATGTAGCTTAAAGAAAAGAAAGGAATGTTAAAATGTCTACTCCTGAGTGTGACACCCTCTGATCTCACCCACCCCGTGTATGCTTCTGGACCCCCTTTTTTGTTAGCCTTCCCAACTCTGGAGTATGCAAGTAGGCAGGTGAACTCTGTGACAAATACCTGGTAGATCTGAAGTGGGTGTAGGTGTTGATCTTCCATTTTTATGATACATTTTCAATATGCACATAGATAAGAAATTTTTTTCCCATAACACTTCCACGTAGAATTCTCTCTTATGAATATCTACTTCCCTGTGCTAACCCTGGGAGAAATTTTACCATATAGAACTTCTGTTCTTCATGGCCATCTTTCAAAGAAGGTAATTGTAAGAGCTCCTTCTTAAAGACAGTCTTGTCACAGGTTAATATATGTTAATGCACCTCCACCTTCACTCACTCTCATTTCTTATGAACATTCAGCCCAAGCATCTTCAGCCTTCATATATTTTACATTCAGCAGTGTTTACAAGGCCTGAACTGGAGCTCAGCCAGGGCACTGTTCTGGAAGTGAGCAGAATGGGGTGTCTGCGAGCATGTTTCCAGAGCCAGCTCTCCTGAGTGTGACCCCTCGCTCCACCATCACTTCTGCCGTTGATATCAAGCAAATCTCTTCGCTCGTCTGTGTCTTATGTTCTCCTCTATGAAAGTGAGATTAGAATGCTCACTACCTCATAGGGTTCCTGTGAAGCATTACTTTATATAAAGTATTTAGAAAAATGCCTGGAACATAGTAGTAGCTCTGAATATGTGAGCTCCACTGTTATCACCATTATCCTTATTCCAAAAGAACAATGAATAGAAGCAAAGAACTTGGGAGGAGGCAGCTGCCATGAGGCCAGGAATCACGACTCATGTGTCCTGATCCCGGAACTGAAATACTTGAAGGACTAAAGCATTCAGTGATATGCCTGTGACTCTCCTCCCCTAACTCACCTATCAGGCTGTGTCCTATGATGTGCATGGTTTTGAGAATACCCAATTCTAGTAAATGAATAAGCTTGTGGTTTACAAATGTAGGCGAACTATCTGAAGATGTGTAAGTCTAAATGAGTAGCTAGTAAGCAAGAAGTGTGATTGTCATAGGCAGAACTCATGGGAGTTTAATTTAAGTATAAATATAAGATAAGTAGTAGGCAAGTGGGGCCATGTTAATCATATGTAGAGAATGATGAAAGGACCAAGAAATACCTGATATTTATGATGCATCTGAGTACCAAATATTCATAGTGTGCTAAATATATGTAAGGCTAAATATCAAGAAGCATCAAATATATGTGAGTGTTTAATATTCGTGATCTCCTAATTTGGCAACCTATTGGTTATATCCTTCAAGGTCCACATGTCCTGAGCCCCAGAAACTTGAATAGAACTCACAGTGGCTCAGTTGGCTAGTAAGCAAGCTATAGTGGAGGCCAGGCATCCTTGCTCCAACACCTCTGTGGTAGTGCACGTACGTGTCATTGGCCTAGGGCACCTTCCATCTGTGGGCCCCTGCGTCAGGAATACCCAAGATCACCCTCAGTTTCAATGATCTGCTAAGAATCAGAGAACTCAGAAAAGCAGTTGAATTCCTGTTTACAATTTATTACAGCAAAAGGATAAAGGCAAAAATCAGCAGAAGAAAAAGGTGCACATCACAGAGTCTAGGAGAGACTGGGTACAGGCTCTTAGTTGTCCTCTCCCAGTGGAATTATATGGATGACACTTAATTCTCCCAGCAATGAGACATGACACCACTTACAAAGTATTGCCAAGCAGGACTTTCAAACAAGCCTTAGTGGCGAGAATTTGTATTGGAATGCCTATGTGACTGACCTTGACTACTCAGATCCAGCTCCCTAGAGGTTCAACTGATTCCATGTGGCCCAAGTCTCTTACCATAAATCACATTGTTAGCATAAACTATCTGGCAGGACCCAGGGCCCCGGCAAATGAAGATATTCTTATCAGACAATCTATTTCAAGGGCTCAAGGGTTCTCTCCCAAGAGGTAGTCAAGGACCATCTTTTCTTTGGAATGTACAGTTTGAGCATCCTAAGCTTGCTAAGTTAATCCTTTCCTACACAGTCCTCTTGCTCAAACCTGAACTCTGGTCCTGCTAACCCCTCTATGAGCAGAGAGAGCTGAAGTGGCAGAGAGAGACAGGGCACATGGACATTGTGGACCCCAGGATTCACTGCTAGAGTCCTCCAAATGCTCCCTATCCCAAGTGCATGAACTGACCCCGTCTTTCTCCTTTTGCTTACTGCTGTGTGTTTTAAATATATTTAATAAGCCTTGTGATTTAAGTATTTTAATGTTTTTCTGTGAGTCTTTCTGGAACAGCTTGTCCAGTAGTGTATTTAGAGGCAACCGTTTTGTGTACTTGGAGACAATTTCCCACATGGCATGTCCTTGCTCCATCATTTGCTGGGGCGGGTGGACAGGTGATCGGCCAGCCAGTTCCTGCAGATATACTACTGAGCAAACAACACCAGTGCTTACAAACAACCATGCTGTGTTATGAATTAGGAGCAATAATGCAATCTATACAGGCGGGATAGAGAGGAGGAGGAAGGTAACAAAGCAGATTCGCGACAATATTGGCATAGCTGTTACCTTGTTGATCGTGTCTAGCCGCCGCTGGCCACAATTTGCCTCTAACTCATACTTATTGAATGCTCACTACAGACCAGACACCATACTAAACACTCTAGATGAATTAGCTTATCTTCACAATAGCCTAAGAGCACAAAAGGTGCTCTTTATACCTTCACCATTTTCTAGATGAATACATCGAGGCACAAAGGAACTTGTATGAAGTCATGTACTTTGTCAGTAGTGAAGCCAGAATTCATATGCAGGTGACAGAGTTCACACCTTTAACCACTCTACTATCCAGCTTGGGTTCTGAAATGGGTTTGTCTTGGTCTCAGGACCTGGCACAGAAGAGAGAGAACTCTTTGATTTGCAAAGGACAGAAACCCAATTCAAAATGACCTAAGTGAAATGGATACCTGTTGAAGCACAAGACTGAAAACCTTCAGGGAACAGAACTGAAACAGCTGGATTGAGGGGCTCCACTGGGCTGTTAGGACGTGGCTGCTCACTCACTCACCATCTCTACATCTGTTTCTTCTCTGCTGGCTTCACTCTTCCCTCATAGCTATTGGGAACTCCACAGTGACATTCCTATAGCTTGGCAACCTCAGCTGATCAAGAGATCATCTTTCCCAAGAGTTCCAGTCACAGACCAAAGAGTCAGACTGACACTGACTTGCCCAATTAATTCAGTCGCTGAGGCAGGGCAGTGGCCAGGCCTGGGTAACGTATGCACTCTTGCTGCTGACTGCTGGGCTTAGTTTCACCTGAACCACATGGATTGAAAATGCATGAAGGCGGGGCACCTGGGTGACTCAGTCAGTTAGGCGTCCAACTCTTGGTTTCAGCTCAGGTCTTGATCTTAGAGTTCGTGATTTCAAGCCCCGCATGGGGGCTCCATGCTGATAGCCCCGAAACTGCCTGGGATTCTCTCTCTCTCCCTCTCTCTCTGCTCCTCCTCCACTCCCTTTGTCCTTCAACATAAATAAACTTTAAAAAATTTTTTTAAATAATAAAAAGGAAATGAATGAAGGCATTTTCCCAAAGGAAAATGGGGTTGTTGCCAGAGAAGAGAGAACAGTCCTGGATGGGCCAAANCATGACTTTGGGGTGGGTGGGTGGGTGGATGGATGGATGGATGGATGGATGCAAAAATTCAATGCCCAAGGCAAGAAGCTCCATGAGAAACTTACAAGAAAAATACTTTCTTATATCCTAACAGTGAAAGAAGTCAAAGTTAGCAATTCTTTTCATTCTTTTTCACAAAAGAGACACAAGGAGATTTGAAGGAAGTGGTTGGAGGAAGACTTGAAAAATAGGTACACGAAACAAAGAATGAGAACATGGAGAGAGATTTCTGTAGTGGAGACAATTACAGTTTTAATAGGACAGCTGCCTCAAACAGTGTGGGTTTCTGGTTGGTGCTTTTGTTGGTGTATCTCTTTTCCTTGGTACAGTGAGAAGACTGCAATTGTCATGGGCAATTACAGCCCAGTGCAAGAAGTGGCACATCCCATCTGGAGAGACTGGTCACCTCGACTGGCACAAGCCAGCAGGATCCTTAGGAAATATAAGTTTGCTCCACAAGGCTTCTTGATCCTCTTTAACTTCTGAATTCAAACCATTCCTTTGGGCTGCTCCTTCGTTTTCAGCCCCATTTGTGTTCCCTTAAAGTTGCCATTTTGAAAGTTGATTTTCAGAATGGGATTTGGCAGGGCAAATGGAGCCGCAGTTGGGAGAGTGTGTCTGCTCCACAGAGAAGGTTATGAAAGAGGACAGGACGATAGATTCCAGGAGCAGGTTCAGGAGAGAAAAAAGAGAACCACGTTCACACTTCCATACGTAAGCCCCTTGAGCTGCTCTTTGGCACAGCTGGGAGGCAGTGAGTGCTCAGCATATTTCAGCCCCAAACCCTTACTTTTTCACCATGTGCTCCATTTCAGACAAAAATGTAATCTGCATCTTTCTGATTCACCTGCACCAAAATTTGGCCCTCTATCTCAATATGGCTGCTCTGAGATGACAACTCTAATCTTCTACGGCTAAGTAGACATTTATTTCTTGGTGTTTAAACCAGGATTTTGTGGGAAACTTTTTGCCTCTAAGAAATTGAAGTTTCTTTTTCAGTCCAGGAGTTTTTAAGTGTCCAGGTCATGTGGGCTGCCAGGCTAGAGAGCTCAAGTCCAACGTGTTTTCTGAGTTACGATGTTTCATCCATTCAGCTCTGAGAGGGGACAGGTTTGCTTGACATGTGGGACCGAACATTCCAACCCTTTCTTCCTGCACCAGGCCTTACGATGCCCATCTCGGACCAATTAGGGCTGAATGTAAGAGAATGTTTTGATTATAGAATATGATTCACCAATGTAAAGTTTTACCAAAACTGAAACTTGAGGAAAGAGAGAGAAAAGTGAAGCCTCTTTTACAAATTGGGTTAAATGAAGCACAAATTGGGTTAAATGGGGTTAGTTTTCTAATGCTACCCAGAAGCAAACAAACAGAAGTCAGGCAGGAGTCACAGTGTCACCTCCAGAAGACCTGGAGGAAATGGAGACTCCACCCACCCTCCTAACTTAATCTAAGAGGACCCTGCTCCCTGTCAGGTTGAGGCATCTGGCCAGTGGGTGTGATGAGCCCAGAAGTCAGGCCTCCTCCATCCCACATGCTTTTCAGGTCTGAAGGCTCTGGGCTGGACCAAACACAATGAAGAAAAAGCAACAGCCTCCCTGAAGTGTTTATGCTTTCCCAAATGCAGTTAAGTTTCCACAATAGCCATACGGCAGAATGGGGAAAGATGAAAAAACAAAACAAAACCCCCCAAAAATGAATCTGGGCCCACCAAGGCCAATGGANGTCTAGGTGGGGGAGGGGAAGCCATAGCTCCCGGTGCCATGAAGGTGACCTGGATGAGCCTGTCCCATAGGAGGAAGAGGAGAGGACACAGGGACAAGCATGTCTGAGAGACAACTTCTATCTCCTGTCCTGTGATAGGCTGAATTCTTCATACAGATAGTTCTGAACCTTTTCCCAGCACTATTGGCTGACGAGGTATTTGGCCTGATTTTCTGCTTCATCCTATTTTATTACCAACCTATCTCCACATGTTCCCATTTTGAACAGATATAATTAATAGCAACAAAGGGTTTCCCAGCCCACAAAAATTACACAGAAATGGCTAAAATGATGTCTTGATGACAGAAGGAAGAAACATCTTATAATTTGCTACCCCCGGAACTGTGCCTTTTCACATGTAAATTTGGGAGATGACTTGATATGTGATCTTAATTGGGCCTCTTTTGGAAAGAATGTCACATCTGAACTTGACTTCAGGAAATTCTACCCCCATTCATCTTAGTATGTAAGGTTAAACTAACA
Source organism: Crocuta crocuta (assembly GCF_008692635.1). Classification (NCBI taxonomy): domain Eukaryota; kingdom Metazoa; phylum Chordata; class Mammalia; order Carnivora; family Hyaenidae; genus Crocuta; species Crocuta crocuta. Next base: position 8,749,215 of record NW_027533334.1, on the reverse strand, counting down.
TTTTTTTAAGTGCCTGATTATATTTCTTCCCCACCACCCCCCCACACACACACACCATGCCATTTGGATTCAATTCTCAAAGTCCAGGCATTAATACTGACAATTCATCTGACTGTTTAAAATAAATGTTTAAAAAGAGCTGTCAGCACAGAGCCAGATGCGGGGCTCGAACCCATGAGACATGAGATCATGACCTGAGCAGAAGTCGGACGTTTAACTGACTGAGCCACCCAGGCACTCCTGAAGTTTCTTTTTCAACCCAGAAGTTTCTAAGTGTCCAGTGAGAAATTAATTTCTCACATACTGAAACAGATAACTCACTTTCCCAGACTTGATGAACTTCAGTGCATAACTTAGTCTTAGAAATAATATAGCCAGGAGCTCAGACTTGTGACGAAGTCAGAGGATGGGCAGAGAAGCCTGGTCAAGGACTAAAACTTTGCTAAGACTTTTGGATGGGAGGGTTGAAGGCAGGAAGTGACATGTGATTTGACTATGTTCTCATCTTTTTATCTTATTATTATTATTTTTAATTAAGTTACAAATTCTATACAATGTGCTCTTTAAAAACAGAGGAAATTGCCGGACTCAAAAGAACCAGATATCATCAGTCAGGAGGCTCTTCCATTGCAGAGAGTAATCAGGAGCTGCCATTAGATTTCTAGCCATTCTCCTCTATAAATGGAGCTGTCCACACTCTACCAAGCATCTCACTTTTGTAAGAAAAGTCGAAATTTGATTCATCATTCTTTTATCTGTAAATGACTAAAAATGATAGCAACTTTTTCTTCACTATATAACTTGATAGATTTTAAGAATTGTGCTCCTGGATGACTCTCAGCTGCCCAGTGGCCTCCCCAGCTTATACCTAAGACTTGCAATGCTTTGACATTGAAAGGCCCTGGCCGACCATGTTCACAACCCCCACCTTTGCTGGCCTCACTTCTTTCTTCTATACAATGAACCCAGACAGGATAAGTTCTGGGAGATTTCCATTCTTCCTTCTTATAGTTCTAAGCCGACACTTGTAATCTGTGTTTCTATTTAAGTGATGATCTGTGAACAATCCAGAAGGAGGGTTCTAAAGGAATGGTTCTAACCCTCTCCTGCCTTGTTATCCAGAAGTGGCATCCTAACAGTTGCCTCTTCTACATGATACTCAATGCAGCCATTAAGGATTCACCTACTTGCCTATTCCATCTGCTGGGTACCACTCCCTGCCTTCCTTTTGCTTCATTATAATTGCCTTCCCCTTCCCACACCTTACTGTGACAATCATTCATCTGCTTGATAAACTTCCACTGAACACTTCCACAAACACAGAATGGCAAGGATCTGATTTCTGACCTTCAGAGAGCGGTAAGACAGTGACCAAAGGCTGGAATGCAAGATAGAAATTTCAGAGGAAAAGGAAGTCACATAACATAAAGATTTTTTTCCCCGGGAAGCAAACAGGAGGAATAAGGAAAGGAGTAGGAGAAGCTTCTAGAAATAACCTGAGGATGGCTTCCCCTGAAAAAGTTCTGGAAGTGCTACCTGGCATTGCTCTGTCTCAGCTTTGGTTTCTCACCTCTGGTAAAACTGGTAAAACAGCTTGTAAAACCAGATTTCAAAGCATCTCTCACCCTTTGCCTCCAAGAAACAAGCCTCTAGGCCTCCACACATAAAGCCAATTTTGGCAAGAGCTTACTTTCTGGGGAAAGGGAAAGAAACGAGATAGAATAGGCTATTCTGAAGGGAAGCATGGAGGACGGGAGGAGGGACAGCTAGTGGAATGATAATCAAACCACAATAAGTGAATACTGGACTATAAGCAGATAAGCCCACATCTAGAACACAAAATGATTAGAGGTTGAATCTTTACAGATATTTAACCTGGGAAGAAAGGAAGCAAATAAATCTTAATTTTTATATTTGTGGGAAGTATCTGAATCTTGGCTTGGGAAGTAATGGGGCCTTCTAGAGTAAGAAATGATGCCTTGAACAATTATTGTGCCCATTCTTGCTCTACAGGCAAGCAGGCTACCTTCCTGCCCATCCTGAAGCTGTTTTTGATGTCTTGTTGTCTACCCTGTTCATTTCTGAGAACTTCCCTGACCTAAGAAAGGGGGACTTAGAGCTAAACACTGCTCCCCAGGTCTTTGGAGAATATTCTTTTTTTTTTTTTTAAATAGTTTATTGTCAAGTTGGTTTCCATATAACACCCAGTGCTCATTCCCACAAGTGCCCTCCTCCGTGTCTGTCACCCCCCCCTTCCCGCCTCCCCACCCTCCTCAGCCCTCGGTTTGTTCTCAACATTCAAGAGTCTCTCTCATGGTTTGCCTCCCTCCCTCCCCCCAACTATTTCTCCCCTTCTTCTCCCCCGCAGTCCTCCGTTAAGTTCCTCCTAATCCTCCTATACATGCAAACATATGGTATCTGTCCTTCTCTGCCTGACTTATTTCGCTCAGCATAACACCCTCTAGTTCCATCCATGTTGCTACACATGGCCAGGTTTCATTCTTTCTCATTGCCATGTAGTATTCCTTTATATAGATAAACCACACCTTCTTGATCGATTCGTCAGTTGATGGACACTTAGGCTGTTTCCATGATTTGGCTATTGTTGAGAGTGCTGCCATGAACATTGGGGTGCATGTGCCCCTATGCATCAGCACTCCTGTATCCCTTGGGTAAATTCCTAGCAGTGCTATTGCTGGATCATAGGGGAGTTCTATTGTGAATTTTTTGAGGAACCTCCACACTGTTTTCCAAAGGGGCTACACCAGTTTACATTCCCACCAACAGTACAGGCATGGAGAATGCTCTTTATACTGTGTTTGCACCATCCAATAAAATGTGAAACACAGACCACTGGCATCAGACTTACTAGCGATCTTGCTAAATACTGAGTCCTGGCCTCCCACCCAGAACATCCGACTTTGAACCTGTGTCTAAAATGATCTTTTAATTTATGTATTTGCTTGAGTGGTTGTTGTTGTTCTTGTTCACTGCTCTATCTCCAGCTCCCAGGAAAGTCCTAGGAACAAAATAGATGTTAAATAAATATGTGTCTAATAAATGAATGAATCAGTGTATCACACGCCCTTGGTGATGGGTGCCTGGTTTATGAAACATGACCAACATGACACTAGCTATTCAGTGCAAGACCTAATTCAAGTTCTGGGGCTTTTTCTGGGAATGAGAAGTTCCTCTTATTGATGGGAGTGGGGTGATTTTGCCTAAAAATAAAACTAACAAAGAGGAAAGTGGAAGCAAGAGATGGAGTGAGGGAAACTGAGTCCTGTGATCTTGTCCACGACCAGAGACAATAACTTCCTGTCTGCTGAAGTCATGCCAACGTGGCTCTCTGTCCCTCGTGGCTGGAGGAGACCTGCCTGAGCAATCTCTCACCTCCAGGCTTCACTGGTGATTCTGTCAGGACCCACTTGCTCAGTCTGAGCTTCAGCTTTTAAGAGCAGAGACTGTGTCCTCTATTCCTCCTCTATCTCTCCTGATCCAACTCTCTGCTCTTGGGACTTTAATGCAGGGCAGGGCTTTCCTTCCATCGTTATACTTTTATGATTATTGTAAGAAATTTCTCTTTGAAAGTGACTTCAGAATTTACAAGTCCTTCTGTATCTATTATCTCATGTGATCCTCACAACAACCCATAAATCAGCAGTGGAAGTAAAATCTTCTTCCACTTCACAGATGGGAAACTGGCCCTTGGAAAGATGAAGGTATAGCCCTGCAGTCAGCTGACACCACGGCAGGGCCCAACCAGGAGTCTAACCCAGATGCTCTGATCACAGTCTTCCTGCCTCCTTTTTGTGGAAAAATAATGGGCCCAAAGCTCAGTGAGTTTTTCCTCATAGAACCTTGAACTCTAGCCATAAAGGACACTTCAGATTCCCTAGGCCTTGTCAGAATGTTGCTGTATCCCACTAGAGGATTTTGCACCTGGGGCCCATCTCCAGGAAGATGGTGCTCAGGCCTGGGGTGCTTGCTGGAGCTTTGAGATGCCTGATGACTGACACTCAGTTGAGTTCATATCAACAGCATCTTCCCAGATGATTCCGGGTCCACACGGCGTGGGTCAGGACTACAGGATCAGGATGGAGCCCATGCTGCGGTCACTGTGGAGTTTAGCAGAGAAGTGACATATTTTGGGACTTGTACCCAGACAACATCGGGAGGTACAAGACAGAATTCTGCATCAAGACAGCATTCCCCTTCACAGACACCTAATGCTCACTCCTCAGAAGCTGGTGCTGACTTCAGCCTAGACACACACATGTGCACGCACACACGCGCGCACACACACACTTATTTATTTATTAGGTTTTTAAAAACCGTGCCCTTTAGGAAATGACTATGGATGCAAGCCCAGGAATAAGGTATCAATAAAAAGCAAATATAAAATGATACCAATTAAAACTGCAGCCGGATATAAAGAGCAACCTAAAACACCACCTTGTGGAGAATAATCAGTTTAAAGACCCAAGCCAGAAGATAAAGGTTGGCAAAAAGAGGTTGTGCTTAGGGGAGTTGAGAATTTAACAGAATCCTTCATGGATTTAAAACTGGCCATTGGCATTGGAGCCATTTTCATCGAATATAACTTGCAGGTTATTAATACTAGTAGTTATAAAGATGATGATAAGTATGTTTGCTGGAATAAACACTGAGTAATGCTTGCTAATTAGCAAACAACCCGCTCGCCACATACCATCTTACTTGAGTAGAGCAGTCCTGATGCCACCATATGAAGGCCACCACATTGTCAGAGGCAATCCCATGGGCTATGACCTAATGTTCTGAACCACAGTCTTTCAGAACAAGAAGGAACCATGGAGTCCAACCAGATCATCGTACAGATGACAAAAATAGTCAGCATTTATCGAGCCAGACCCAGTGCTACACACTTCGGGTTCATCACTTCATTTTATCAACATGATCCTCACCTCCAGTTCCCTGATGAAGAAACTGAGGCTTAGCAAGATTAAGCCATTTACTACTTTTTATTCAACTAGCAAGTGAGAGAGCCAGACCACGCAGCTCAAAGACGACCTCTATGGCCCAAGCTATGCGCCTGACACACTCCTAAGCAGCCCTGCATTTCTCCTAGCAAACAGTCAAGGTGATGACAGATACTTTTGCCTTGGAAGCAGAGGGTCCAAAGACCATAAACGGGAGGCGGAGGGCCTGTGTTAACTAGCTGTTTGACCTTTTGAAAATCAGACTCCTATGCCTCATTTTCACCCTCTATAAAACAAGACACTTAGACTAAATGCTCTCTAAAGAATCATCCAGCCCTAACATTCGATGATGCCATGAAATATATCATGTGTGATGATAGGCACGTGTGACAGGACGGGAAATTTTGCTATTAATGAAAAAGAAGAAAGAGAGGAATGACCTTAGGTATTTCGGCACTCGAGAGAAGCCACAGAATTCTTCCCAAGGATGCTGAGAAGTGCAATTATGGAGCCTTTTGGTTTTTAACATGTTTCTGATAGAAGGGTCTTATAAGTCTTTTGGTGCCCATAACTCAATGATACAGCACTTCAGAATCCTTCTCAACACATGCCCCAGGTGGCTACCAATAAGTGGCTGGATAAAATGCATTTTATATCCCTCCCTCTGAAGAATTCTTGGGTCTTAAACACACACACACACACACACACACACACACACACACACACACTGATACATACAAATACCTTATATATTTATATGTATAAGGCATTTAAATATATACAGTATATATATTTAAACATACATATACCTTACAGCCATCTCAAGGATATACTGTAGTGGTCAAATGGTGGATGGGTAGAAGCCTCCCAGACTCGTGCAAGGCCTGCTAAATGCCTTTACCTGGGACAAGGTTAAAATGCATCGGAAGCAGCCAAGCTGTGGTCATCGGTCAGGTCTGACTGTCACATTCATAAACTCTCGGTATTAGAGCTTTAACAACTCTGAGGATAGAAGTCAGTGTTGGCTTTCAGCCAGGCACGAGAAAGAGCAACTTCCCGGGGAGAGTCCACGCCCAGACCACGGGGACTCCTCGCTGGGCTGATATAGCTGCTCTCAGAATGACGACTCCCACAGGGCTCGTGGGCAAGACACACTGATTCTCCTACAGACGAAAGCACCCTATCAACCTATTTCCCTCCTTTCTGCTCAGGGAGTGGAGATGAGCTTGTGGGATCATAGCAGCGTGCCTGTAAATAATGGCTGAGGGAGGAAGGGGTGAGGAGACAGTAGACGGGCAGGCTTGTGGCGTTCCAGATCCACCTGCTCCAGTCACCACCAAATCTCTACTCAGAGGCACCTTCGGGAAGGAGGGTGCATCCCCCTGACTCTCCTTGGACTGCCCTTTGCCCCCCTAGTCTTGCTGCCTTTTCTCTGTGAGACATTGAATGATATGGCCACGGCTGAGTGAAAACTGCCTTAAATGCAGCTTTCTTCTCAAAAAGCAGGCACTCCCGTGAGGCCCTTTAATTCTCCTTGAATCATCTCGATAAGAATCAAAAAGGATATCTCTCGAGGTCCCAGCCAGCGGCCAGTTAACACGCGAGCACTGGTGGCCACTGAGCACCAGGCACAAAGGGAATACAAGAAACAAGGAGAGTGTGGTCCTTAGTTCACAGAACTAGCAGCCTGGCCGGGAAGCTGGCTCAAGTAGATAAAATGATAGAGGGGCGCCTGGGCGGCTCAGTGGGTTGGGCATCCGACACCAGCTCAGGTCACTATCTCACGGTTGATGAGTTCAAGCTCCACGTCGGGCTCTGTGCTGACAGCTCCGAGCCTGGAACCTGTTTCAGATTCTGTGTCTCCCTCTCCTCCCCTGCCCTCTCTTTCTGACCCTCCCCTGCACATACTCTGTCTCTCTTTCAAAAATAAATAAACATTAAAAAACAGTTTTAAAGATAAATGGAATAGTTGGTATGTACCAAATGCTGTGAGGGAAGATGGGGGGCTATGGCAGCAGGCAACGGGGCCCAACCTAAGCTAGGTAATAAGTAGTGAAAGATCACCCGTTGCCACTAATATGTGCATGTCCACAGAGCTTTGTAACCATAGCTATACCCTTAGCTTCACTCCTCCGCATCAACTTCAGGCATCTGCCTAAACAAGCAATCCCCAAATCCAGGATCAGCCGTGTTGTCCTAGCTTCTAGAAGCTGGAAGAGTTCATCCAGGGAACACTCTACCATTTTCCCTTGTGCCCTCTCCCCACTCCCCCCCAGCCTGAGGCGTGGGGGCAGCTCCCTGCCACTATGAATCCACAGTTTCCCTTATCCTTCCCTTTATGCTCTTCAGGTCTTTCAATCAGTTCCCCAAATGGAATTCTCTCTGCTTCAAATCTCTGGTATATTTCACTTTTCCTGATTGGACACTGACAGCCATGGGATTCAAAGATGTCTAGGAATTGGCCCCACCTTCAAGGTCAGCTGAGAAATAGCCCTTGCCCTTCAAGAGCAAGAACACTCATGTCTCTTCTCTCCTCACTGCTCTGTGAGTGAGGCATCCAGGAAGAGAAAGCCCGTCACCAGCTCCAACCACATGTGTCCAGCAGACTCATTGCTAGAGACTAAGAGCGTTCTCATGGTAGATATATGGTACCTGAAATGTTTGCAAAATGTTAGAAGTAACTTACAAAAAAAAAAAATCAAACCAGGGGCGCCTGGGTGGTTCAGTCTGTTAAGTGTCCGACTTCAGCTCAGGTCATGAACTCACAGTTTGTGGGTTTGAACCCCCGTCAGTCTCTGTGCTGACAGCTAGCTCAGTCTGGAGCCTGTCTTCGGATTCTGTATCCCCCTCTCTCTCTGACCCTCACCTGCTTTCTCCCTCTCTCTCTCTTTCTCTCTCTCTCTCTCTCAAAAATAAGTAAGACTTTAAAAATTAAAAAAAAAAAAAAAAACCACAAATCGCAAACCATGTGCTGAAAGAAACTTAGCTAGGGAACAGGGAAGAGTGAATGACAGGAGAGGGCTGAGGAGAGTTGAAGGTCAAAGGTGATTAGTAAACAAGAAAGAGAAGGAACTTGAATTGATTAAGGTCCCCTTGGCTTGTTGCTTAGACTGGGCATGACCTACCCCGTCAAGAAACTGGGTGCAGCTGCACAGCCAATTTCAGCCTAATGCCCACTGAAACATCTCTAAACCTGGTGGTGAAACCTTGACTTTTGAGTCAAACCACACACTAGCTACATGGCTTTCAGTGGGTTGTTCTACTTCCTTAAGCCTCTGTTTCCTCTTCTGTTAAAAGATTGGATGTTTAATTTTGTGTGTCAATTTGGCTAGGCCATAGGACCCAGATATTTGGTCAATGACATCTGGACGTTTCTGTAAAGGTATTTTTTTAGATGAGATTAATATTTAAATCAAAGTAGACTTTGAGTAAAGCTGATTACCCTTCATAATGTGGGTGGGCCCCATCCATCAGTTGAAGGCCTTAAGAATAAAAACACTGACCTACTCCAAGGAAGAAGGAATTCTGTTAGCAAACTGTTAGATATTGTGAGTTTCCCAGGAGAATATGTGGTGCACTAGAAGTATTCAGTGTCACCCATAAGAGAACCTTGGTTTCCCCAACGAACAGGATCCGATGCCATCAGCCTCCATCAGACCCATGGCACATGGAAGTGTTCCTGTCCTTGTGCACTCCGTGGTGCATTCAGGAGACCTCAGTACAAATCCCAGGGCTACCCCAGCCGGTCACCTCACTGCACACAGAGAACCTGGACCCAGGCCCAGATCTGTACCACTCACGTTCTTTCATTGAGTCACCCCACCTTGGATAGCATCCCAGCCATTTGGAAGATAGAAGCAAGCATCTCAGTCTCCCCAGGGTCTCTGGAAGCAAGTTTGCAACCCTCGGGAGGCTACTGCTGGGGACAACATCTGCCTCACTTTTTTGGTCCCAGCCTTCACCTAAACCCAGAAGAAGCGGCTGCTCAGGTTATTACCCAACTCAACCCACAGGTTGCCTGTAACCAGATCCACTTGTGACCAGAAATTTTATGGACTCGTGTAATTGGTTTCCTGGGGCTGTTACAGCAAATTATCACAAACCTGGTTTAAAACAACACAAATTTGTTCTCACAGTTCTAGAGGTCAGAAGTCCAGAAGCCAAGTGTCAGCAGAGCTGTGCTCCCTCCGGAGGTTCTAGGGGACAATCCATTTCCTGACCCCAGGTTCTGGTGGCTCCCAGCATTCCTGGGGCAGTGGCCGCACTGCTCCAATCCCTGCCCCACCTTTGCGTCCGCTTCTCCCCTGTGCACGTGAAACCCTCCTCTGCCTTCCTCCTCTAAGGACACCTGTGATCGCATTTAAGGTCTGGATAACCCAGGATAATCTCCTCATCTCCAGATCCTTAATTGATATCTATGAAAACCTTTTTTTCCAAATCACGTAACATTCACCCATTTTAGGAATCGGGCCCTGATATATTGGGGGAAGGGCATTCTTCAGCCTCCCATAGCTCAGTTTCCTTGATGCCCTGAGTTCAGAGGAGTTCACATCATCCCCTGGGATCAGCAAAAACCAAAGTCCGGCTGATCGGGAGAGGTTGTCCTGTGGACAGCTGAGGGAGACCACTCCGAGACCGGGGGCGGATGGGGTGGGTGACAGTGGTGAATGGGGCATGTTTGTTGTAATGGAGACCCCTTCGCTATGCACAAGACTGACTCCTTGAACACCTTCCAAAAGCTGAGCTTGTATGGAAAGAGCTTTGGCTGGGCTCATGCTTTAAGGGGAATGGGTGGAGACAGAAGTGTCCAAGTCGGCCCCGGCAGAAGTTTATACTGGCCCAGGAAATCATCTGGGAAAAACAGTCTCACTACCAGACCACTTAAAAGGAAGACTCAGAGGATCATTTTTCCCTCATCCTTGGGGTTTTGCATGCCAACGAAAGCGGCTTAAGCTTCCTGCCCCGGCGAACTTGTTCTCCCGTGTCCAGCCCCTCTCTCGGGAAGGAGAAGACCACCCATCTTCATATCCGCCAGCATGATACTCAGCATGAGAACACGGAGGCCTTGAATCGTTGAGCCTGATATCCAGGTTTCCCTCCTCGCGGGAATGGGCGGCAGGCAAGAAACCTCCAGACTTGCAATCTCTGTGCTCTGGTCCTCACATGGACACCTTTGGTCTCTCATGGACTTGCTTCCTTCTCTATTGCTGTCCTTCTCCTTCCCGACAGCTTTAGTCTCTCTCCCCCTCTCTCTCTCCCTCTCTCTCTGTCTCCTCTCACCCACCCCTTCTTGTGTAGCAGGAAGCATGTGCACATGTAAAACCATAACCTTCAGAGCTTCACTTCCAATATGGCTCCTCCGAGGGCGCCCGCTGCAGGTGCTGCCAGCACCCCGGCCCTCGGCAGTCACCATTGCCATAAATGCCAGCCCAACTCCAACTGCCAGCAAACCCTGGGACGCTTGGCCCAAGGTTCTCTCTGGCCGCCAAAGCCTGATGGCGCCCACCGGCAGTCAATGGTCACACACAGCGTGGGAAAAGGCTCTTGACCAGCTGCTGGGGCCCCAGTTCCTCTCTCCCCTGCACAGGATAACTCCAAGGTCCATGTTCTACTCTGGCCCCCAGCAATCCTGGTGGGATCACACTCTGCTTGTCCACAGTGCTGCTTACTTGACAATGAACCTTTATCTGGCTGCCTTCCCATCTGTCTTACTTCCCCTCGCCCTGACTGCTTCCTGTAATCACCTCCCAGAAATCCTATTTTGCACTCAGATACTTGTCTCAGAGGCTGCTTCTGGGAGAAACCCAAGCCAGGACATCCTCTGGACATCTAGTCGGGCCCTGTGTTCACACCGCCTGCCCCCCCGCCCCCACGCCCATGGGCAGGGTGTCTGGGAGAAGCAAACTTTCCTATCTGCTGTGGCAGGTTCACACCCTGGAATCTGGTCCCTTTGGTCACAGGGTGAGAAAACGGATGTCACCCACATGTCCTTACTATTCTCATCAGACAGGGCCGTTCCCTCCTGCTTGCTTATTATCGCATTTTTGCACCCTGGTTTAGCTTCTCCCATGACAAACACATACATGCTTCCTTCCAGAAGTTAGTCCAAGGCTGGCTTATAGGAAACCTCAAGTTTTTCTCGCTATTTTGCTTGTTTCTCATTTTTTACCCATTTCTCTCTCTGCCCCCTTCTTTCCTTCTCTCTCTCCCTCTTCCCTCCTTCTCTCCCCAGCGCTTTCTCCTTTTCTTCTTAAGGGGACTGGCTAATAGCCTCTAGAACAAATCAAGTTGACCACTTGACCTCCTTGCTCTACACTCAAGTCAAATACAGCCAAATGGCTCTCCCAGGGAATCTTTTGTCATCACCCACCACTATGACACTGTCAAATCAAATTGGGCTTCCTGAATCAGCCCTTCCGAATGCTGTTATTATTTACTTGTTTGGTCTCTGAATTCCTTCCATTTAGTTGACATCACTTTAATGCAGACAGCCTTTTGAACTGTACCCAGGGTGACTCGGCCTCATAGGCTTGCATGCTGTTCCTTCCATCAGTGACAAGACCCCTGTGTCAGCTTGCCTCAAAGTGATCTATGACCTCAGTAATTCATGTTCCACTACTGGGTGCCTCTCCCCATGTGTGGCCGTTGACTCCTGGCCAATAGTAATGCTTGCTCATGTGATTAAAAAACAAAACCAATATAAAAAAGATATTTCGGTTGTTGGGCATTTAACCCAACTTCCTCAGTGTTACCCCAATAGAACCCAAATTTCTGGAAAAATCCCTTGACCCAAGTTCTAAAAAGTGAGGTCAGTAACACAGTCACTGCCTTTCCAGGTCTTCTTTTCTGCCATGAATTTCTAGATGATTACAAGGTTGGTGGGTGAGGGAGGCCATGAAAGGCAGTGGTAGGTGCCTGGGCTTTAAAATCACACAATCCTTGTTTATATCTTGGTCCTATCTTTTCTTCAGCCTACGATCCTATGTAAGTTAAGTAGCTACTCTGAACCTCAGTTTCCTTAACTGTAAAGTAGGAATGATGAGATCTACCTTGCAGTGTGGAGTAAAGATTAAAAGAGGTAATGCATATCTTATTTATGGGTCATTTGTGGAGAAGCGTATTGAAACCTTGATGTTGATGGTGGATTTCATGATTCCTTCTTGAAGTTCTGCTGATGCATGTAGAGACCCTAACACAGTATAGGCACGGAGTCAAGAGTCCATAACCACACACACTTAGTAGCAAGGAAACTAAAGCAGGCCAGTAGACATCCAAATTTTATCTCTCACAAAATATCATTCTATAGCAGGGGTCTATGGGCCAAAGGTAGCCTGATACCTATTTTGGTATGGCCCATGTTTTACATTTTTAAAAATGTTACTTAAAAAAATGAAGATAAGAATATTTTTCACACATTAAAATTGCACGAAATTCAAATTTCAATGCCTGTAAGTGACACTTTATTAGAACTCAGCCATCCACATTCATTTACATGTTTGTCTGTTTGACTGCTTTCATGTGACAGAGTTACTGCAGCAGAGACCATATGGGCTACAAAGTCTAAAATGTTTTCTATTTGGTCCTATATAGGAAAAGTTTTCTAACCCCTGATCTAGATCAGCATTTTATTTAAGCTGAGTTAACTCTAAAAGAACGTCTTCAAGTTACCTCAGCATTAAGGAGAGTCTATTGGCTGAGCCAATCATAAAGCAAGATGCTGGCAGAGCCCAGCCTTCTACCCTGTGCTGGTGCCCCACTCCTAGGTCCCCAGGCTGTGGCCAATCCCGTCATCAACTTAAGGACAGCAATGTGAAGAGGCACCAAGTCGGAGAACAGATCTCAGACCTAAATTAGACTAGAAAATGTGTCTTCGATATTCCAGATCTTTCAAAAGCCTGGTCCATTTTCATTTCTTTACCTCTCCATTGTTTATCCAGTGCTACCCCCCAGCTTCCACTTTAATACATTTGTCTCTTTGAGTCTTCTCGACAGCCCTATGAGTTTCAGTATCATTATCCCTATCTTACTGGAGACCAAGAGAGATAAACAACATGTCCAGGGTCACCCAGCTAAGGAGTGTAAAGGGAAGGCTTTAAATTAAGGGCTTTTTTTTTTTTTTTTCTGGCTTCAGGAACCCTTGGTCCTATCCAATACACTTTGCTGCCTCACATATGAATTTCATTCTAAGAAAGGGAAAATAAAAGCATATATATTTTAAGGTAAAGTTTGAGCTCTCATCTGTTTTTCACTTAACCAAGTGTTTGGGGCAGGATGCAATGCCGTGGTTTTGGGATCCTTAGCACAGTTGGGGTAATCACACCTACCAGTAAATCACTTGACTGGATCTCTGTTTCACATCTGGCAGTGTGTGCCGTAAGTCCCAGGATGGCCGGGGACTCACGTCTCAAACACTTGGGATTTGGAAACTTAAACCTAACAGTGAGTGGCTCAGGGACCCTCCAAATTGGATTGTGATGTGACTTTTGCCCTAGAGATGTCGCCACACAGAGGATCACATCACCACGCCTGGACTGCCACGTAGCAACTTCTGGTTGGGTGAGAGGGCGGATTACAGACCAATCACACTGCCCAGCAACCAGTGCTGGCTGGCGTGTCTGCTTCCTCTGACCCCTGCCCTGCCGGCCTGAGAACTTAGGAAGCTTGGCTATTAGAGGGGATGGGTGGGCCCAGAGGAGGGGACAGAGGGACCGGTCCAACATTCCTACAAAGACTCAAAAATGAGATACTGGGCTTTAAAAAGAAAATTATTGTTTTTGGAGAGCAACTTAAAGCAAGATTCCGGGTCCTTAGGACATCCCGATAAGAATTCTCTTTGGAAACACTGAAAGTCATCTTTCAGTAAACACTCCAAAAAGTACATTTGAAAATTTTGTGTCAAAAATGAGCAGCATATTTTACTGCTATAAAATTCATTGAACATTTAAAAAAATGAAGTCTAGAACTAGACATTAGGGAAGGGTTCAATCTATTCTTTAAAAGAATTAGCAGAAAATATATTTCAAACACAAATATCAAAAAAGACCCCCAAAATAAACAAATAGAAACCCCTACAGAACAAATAATTAACTAAAATGAATAGTTATAGGTTGCTGGTCTATGGCTCATGGTCAATGTGGGGTTCTATCACAGACCATATTGAGGATAAGTTTCCTTTCATGAGGCTTTTGTAGAACTGAGTTCAGGCTGACAGAGGGCAGAGAGACTCAAAGGAGGGAGGAGCCGGCGTGGGGGGGTGTCCAAAATCTGGGAAACCAAGAAGAAAAATAGGAGGGCACAAATGGTAGGTGCATCTAAAAAGCAAAGCACTAGCTTCTGCACAGCCAAGGAAACAACCCAGAAAATTAATAGGCAACCAACGGAATGGGAAAAGATAGTTGCAAATGACATATCAGATAAAGGGTTAATATCCAGAATCTATAAGGAACTCACCAAACTACACGCCCGAAAAACAAACAACCCAGTGAAGAAATGGGCAGAAGATATGAACAGACACTTCTCCAAAGAGGACATCCAGATGGCCAACAGACACATGAAACGATGCTCAGCATCCCTCCTCATCAGGGAAATACAAATCAAAACCACACTGAGATACCACCTCACGCCAGTCAGAGTGGCTAAAATGAGCAAATCAGAGAACTCTAGATGCTGGCGAGGATGTGGAGAAACGGGCACCCTCCTACACTGTTGGTGGGAATGTAAACTGGTGCAGCCCCTCTGGAAAACAGTGTGGAGGTTCCTCAGGAAACTAACAATAGAACTCCCCTATGACCCAGCAATAGCACTGCTAGGAATTTACCCAAGGGATACAGAAATGCTGATGCATAGGAGCACATGTACCCCAATGTTCATAGCAGCACTCTCCACAATAGCTAAAACATGGAAAGAGCCTAAGTGTCCATCAACAGATGAATGGATCAAGAAGATGTGGTTTATCTATACCATGGAATACTACATGGCAATGAGAAACAATGAAATCTGGCCATGTGTAGCAACATGGATGGACCTTGAGGGTGTTATGCTGAGCGAAATAAGTCAGGCAGAGAAGGACAAATATCATATGTTTGCACGTATAGGAGGATTAGGAGGAACTTGACGGAGGAACAAGGGGGAGAAGAAGGGCGGAAATGGTGGGGGAAAGGGAGAGAGGCAAACCATGAGAGACTCTTGAATGCTGACAAAAACTGAGGACTGATGGATGTGGGGGGAGGGGGGGATGGGCATGGAGGAGGACACTTGTGGGGATGAGCACTGAGTGTTATGTGGAAACTAATTTGACAATAAACTATTTGTAAAAAAATAAAAAAATAAAAATAAAAAAATAAAAAGCAAAGCACGGCCCATGCTCCTAGAAATGGGTTACAGGCAGAGTGTGGCTCTCATCTCTTTTTTCCACATGCACAATCATTCTCTTCCCCCCAACATCACCACATTATAGGCCTTCCCAAACTTTATCTGGACTTGAGTCACTCAAACCATTTGTGCATACCTGGTTCTTAAAATCCTCTCTCTCTCATAATTAATTAAATAATTAATTTTTAAAAATATTGGTGATTATTGCCAACACCCACTTCCCACTATCTGCTATGCATTGGTATCATACTATCCTAGCACAGCTCCAACTATCTGAGCCATAATTGGGCCATGATGTGGGTACACTTTGGCCCTTCTGTGTGCACATGACATATAATCTTCACTGGGAAAGCAAGTCCATGGTGAGGGAAGAAGTTGCGAGTCCAGGTGATTCCCCTGAATGCATCTGACAACTCTGGACACAGAAGAAGACTGGGCAGCTAGGATGTGATAAGGAGTCCCAGTGTGTTATGGGGTGTCAAAGTTATGCATCTCCCCTACACAATAAGATCACAAAGCTCAAGACGATTAAATATGCTGTACCTGAAGGTGATTCTCCAATGCCAGAAATAAGTGACATAGCCATTTTCAATAACTCAATACTACTTGCCACCCATTCTTGAGCAGTTGTGTTCCAAAACCATGCTTTGCAGAAGCTGTGCAAAGATAAAGAAGAGAACCACATCACATTTGCAGGTGCTCAGCAAATGTCTGTTGGATGGGTGGATGGATGGAAGGATAGATGGATGAATGAATGAATGAAGTCTCTGTTTTCAGTGTTTTCACAGTCCAATAGAGACCCAAGCATGGAAAATGTAGGTATGAACTGGGAACCAGTACTGAACCAAAGAAGTGACTGATTACTTCTACTTGACTGGGTCAAGGAGCATTGGGTTTGAATCTGAAAAAGTGAGTACAATTTCCAGTTGTAATCCAAGCAGAGAAAATATGTGCAAAAGTAGAGGGGGGTAAAAATGGCATGATGCTGTTGGGGAAATGTAGCTGTTCAATATGGCTGGAGTATGGTCATTGGTATTTGGGGAACATCAAGAGTGAGAAGTTAAGGATTAATTCATGGAAGACCTTCTATGTTATCCAAGTAGTGTGAACTACCAGAATGAGAAATGAAATTCGGGCAGAACCTTCCAGTAAAGTTTGAGTAGATACACACCCAAACATCCCTGTTATTCCAGGGCAAGAGAATCTGTCATGACTCCGCTGCCCATTCCCTCAGGGGCCTAAAAAGTGGGTGCACTCACCTGTCCACTGGCTCCCCCTTGGCCACCAAAAGGTCTTTGTGTAGTGGTGGTTGGTGCTCAGTGGTGCCACGCTGTTTCTTCATGCTGGCTCCACATTTCCGCTCATATTCAGTCTTGCCTCAAGACATAGGCCAAACGGAAATAAGCTGCCGCCATTGGCCCCTTTCCCAGAGAAATTATATTTAGTCCCCAAAAGCAGCAGGCCTCAAAATGGTGTGGTCCTCTGAGCTAAAAGTGACCATCCAGAAGGAGCTTGATGTAAAAGTGATCCAGGGCCGAGGAACAGGACACTTTGAGTAAACGATTATTGTTTGCTTCCAGGGGTCCTGTTATCCAGCCCTCATGGCCGGGGCCAAGTTTAAACAGATGGGCACATGACACTGTACCATTAGAAGCAACTATAAAAGGGGCTTTTCTGTATGGCCCCGGGCCCAGAGCCAAGGCTAGCCAGGGCAAATCCCGCCAGGCTCCAAAATTGAGCTTCAGAACACAGATAGCATTTACTGTGTCACAATATCAAAGGTCTTTTAGAGCAAATGACATGAACAGGCATTATCCAATGGGAGTAATAAAAATGGCAAGCATGTGTTTTTTAAAGTTCAACCATGGCAAAGAAATGAAATATGAAATAGCACCATTTTTCAAAAAATGTTTTTTTAATAATTATAGAGAAGGTTAGCAAAGGCTTGGGAAATAGGTACTCTCACACACTGCTAGAAGGAATATAAATTGGCTCACCTCTTCAGAGTTTTGTCTTTGGGAAAGAGGACTTTGACCATGGGAGTCAGAATGGATCGGCACTGACCATGAGGACTACTTCTCCATCAGCAACTTGTTCCACTTGGCTTGTGAGCTGCTTCTGGGTCATTCCCAGCGCTCCGGGCTACTTGTATCTATTGGAAGAGCAGCACTGGGTCTACAGGGGTGGGGGCAGGGGTGGGAGCCATCGGTGTGGAAGCTCCGTCCTGAAGCCCAGGCTGCGGTCAAGGTGAGGCCAGGAGCATGTGAGTCTGGCAGTCAGAGGCGACCAACGCCACAGCACAGCACAATAGCGTTCTCCTTTGAATTATAGCACATTCATAATGAAACCTCTGCAAAGCATTGCATGGACATTTGAGGTCGTCATCATTTTCCCCAAAGGCCTTTCATATCCTTTAATATTCTACGTTTTAAACCACCTTCCATAACCTCCTCTTGCTATGTTTCTCTTCTTTCAACTGACCTGACCCTACCAACCAACATTTGTTGATAGCTTTGCGTGGGATTCCAGCAATTCTCCGACAATGTTTTTATCAGTGTCACAAAACAATGTACCTTTTCTGAGATTTGGGATTTCTATTTGTAGTGAACTTGCCGTGTATTTCCAATTAGTGGAAAGCATAGCCACCAAGTGACAATATCTTCGGAAGACACAGCTTTCCTCTTCTGTGTTTGCAAATGGAGAGAGGGTTAGCCCAACACCCCAAATAGCTGAACCTGACTCAGCTGAGCCTCCATGAGAGGAATGAGATCACAGAACTTTATTAACTGGTGCCTGAAACATAAACAAATGGGCTTTTACATAGGAAGAAAGACACAAAAGTCCCACCACTAAAATCCTGGGTACCACCAGCCACCTTATGACACACATTGCCCCAAGCTGCAGCACACACACACACACACACACACACACACACACACACACACACACACACACACACACACACACACACACACACACACACACACACACACACCTGCGTCCTTACCCCCGAGGTATGCAGCTGCGCTCTGTCAAGTGGGGAGAACAGACAAGTGGCTGGGAGGTGGGGGGAGGTGTGAGGAAGTATTCAAAAACCATAACTGGAGGCAAGAGTGCAAAGATGCAGGAGAGTGACAGGATTCGAGGAAGACAGGAGCTGTTTTCAAGAGTGATGTTGTGAAATCTGAACAGCCTTGGAGTTCGGGCATCCAGGGCTCGGTGGGCATTCATTTCATAACCTGAGACCAAAAGCATTCGGCGGAGCTGGGCTGTAATTGAATGCCACCAGGGATGCTGCCGGCAGCTCATCAAACAAAAGCACGAAGAGCATCTCTTTGAGCCGGAAGGCACAGGTGGATTCTGCAGGGCCTTGGCCCTGCTGGAGACAGAGCTTCATCTGTGGGGGGTTGTACACGGCTGTGATTACCCGTTGATACAACCTAGGCGGGGTTGTTCCTGGGCAAAGGGAAGCCACTGCCAAGGGAACTGATGCCAGAGCCCTACACCAGTGGGTGAGCACTGCCTGCTTTTGCTGATGTAGGCCTTCTGCCTGCCAGCTCCCTTCCCACCGCTGTGGCTGGGAAGTAACTCGCTGACACACCCATGTCTGAGGCTGAGCCTGCCAGCCCCCCTTCCCTGCAGAAGATAGCAGTGCTCAGTTGGAGGGTCACCTGTTCACTACCAAATGATGGGTGACCATCAGCCTTCTTCAAAGCAGCAGCCAAGCCCGTGTTCGCTTGGGGAAGATTGCAGCACATGGCTCAGGGAGGTTAAGGAATGAGCACAAAGCAGCCCAGCAAGGAAGAATCACAGTAGGGATTCCGATGCAGGTTGTCAGTCACCAGGGCAGACTGTGCCCTTTCTGCTCCATCTGCTGTCCCTTCAAAGAATGGAACAGTATTTCTCAAAGCAGACATCGTTGGGACTCAGGCATGACAATTTGTTCTTAATGGTACTGGCCATCCATTAGCGTTCTGACCCACATCCCAAGTAGATAGGATCCTCCAACTCAAACCACTCCACACATTTCCATCACCCCACATGGCCCTCTTGAAAACTATCTGACAGAGACCCAGACAGTCAGGACGCTTAATCTGGGACCCCAGCTCTGAGTGTCCCCTCCTGCCACACTACCCACAGGTCCAGACAGCTAGGATGGGGCCTCCAGGTGCTGGCGGGAGCCGAATCAGGAAAATTCTCATTCATCATAGGCCTCTTTGTGTCTGTCCTGAAATCTAGCAAGGGACTGAATATATATAACCCAGAGGACTCTCATCCGCACTTCTCTCTGGGGATCCCCAAGAGCCTGATCGGTCATTGGGAAAACTGAGAAGGCAATGAAATTTATTTTAGGTTCCCTCCTGCTCCCCATTTGTTGCTTCTCTCCTAGATTCCACAAGGCACCACTCTCTGTCTGGTGCCTCCTGCCATCGTACACACCTCTGTTTCCCCAGAATCTTCCTGCCCCCCCCACACCATCCAATCCACATGCTCTCAGTGTCCCCAGCACAGCCTCCTTCTGAGGCAAGCACTAATGAACTCTGTCAGTGGAGTCAGTGAAATTGATGAAGTCCGTTGCTTCTACCAGAAGCATTTGTGGTTCAAAAACGTAATAGCTTCATGACCTTATTTAAAAATGGGCCCGTGATGAAGAGACATATTTCCAAAGGTACACAAATAGTCAACAAGCATTTGAAAACCTGCTCAGCCCCACTAATCACTGGGGAAGTACAAAGCCCAGCCACAGGGAGTCACCACCTCACACCTATTAGGATAGCTACCACCAAAAAGCATAAAATAGCAAATGCTGGTGACTGTGTGGCAAAATTAACCTTTGTGCATTGCCCGCAAGAGTGCAAAACAGTGCAGCCACCATGAAGAGCAATATGGCGTTTCCTGAAAAGAATTAAAAATAAAATTAGCATATGATCCACAATTCTGCTTTTGGTATCTATGTAAAAAAAAAAAAAAAAGAAAAAAGAAAAAGAAAAAAGAAACAGGGTCTCAAGAAGATATTTGTGCATCCATGTTTATAGGAACCTTCTTCACAATGACCAGAGTGTGGAAACAACTCAAGTGTCCATTAACATCAATGGATGAATAGATAAACAAAATGT
This sequence comes from Crocuta crocuta, assembly GCF_008692635.1. Classification (NCBI taxonomy): domain Eukaryota; kingdom Metazoa; phylum Chordata; class Mammalia; order Carnivora; family Hyaenidae; genus Crocuta; species Crocuta crocuta. The sequence continues at coordinate 8,728,766 of NW_027533334.1, read as the reverse complement.
GGTCTATCCACACAATGGAATGTTATTCAGCCTTAAAAATGAAGGAAATTCTGAAACACCCTACATCACTGAACCTTAAGGACATTATGCTATGTGAAACAATCCAGTCCTAGGACAAATACTGTCTGGTTTCACTTAGATAAGGCACCTAGAGTAGGCAGATTCATAGAGAAAGAAGTCAGAAAGGTGATTGCCAGGAAATTCCAGGAAGGAGGAATGGGGAACTGACGAATTGGGTACAGTTTCAATTTTGCAAGATTTTTACAGAATTGGGGAGATTTGTGGCAGAACATGTGAATGTGCTTAACACTACTAAACTGTACGCTTAAAAATGGTTAAGATGGCAAAATTTATGTTATGAGTATTTTACCACAATCTCTTAAATGCAAAAAAAAGCATTTAAATCCATTTACTTACAAAGCAAATTTTATATCACAACTGTAAATAGAGAACAATTAGCCATAAAGGTTAACCTCCATAAAAATAAATATTTATTAAATTCTACCTTTAGAGGGGCACCTGGGTGGCTCAGTCGGTTAAGCCACCAACTACAGCTCAGGTTCAAGCCCCGTGTCCGGCTCTGTGCTGACAGCTCGGAACCTGGAGCCTGCTTCCAATTCTGAGTCTCCCTCTCTCTCTGCCCCTCCCCAACTTGTACTCTGTCTGTCTCTTTCCCTCAAAAATAAATAAACATTAAAAAATATTTTTAAAAAATAAATTTGATCTTTAGAAAAAATGTATTAAATGAAAATAACTAATTGCAGGGGTTCTCAAGTATGGCCAGTGTGGTCTAGTAAAGGAGGCTCTCCATGGAAGGATGGAAATAACCCAAGCCAAAGGGGTGTGTGAGGCCGCAGCCCCTTCCCCACTCTGGGATCTCTGAGTGACTCTGGCTATAAGGGCTCTGGGCTGTCCACATGGCCCTGCTGGAAACTGGCCCCTAAGCTCAGCATAGAAGGTAATCAGACACAGTGGCTCATTTAGCACCAGGTGCCTGAGTGCAACGGCTTGAGTTCTCACTTGCTTGGCCATTTACTAGCTCTTTTAGCTGGCATATTACTTAGTCTCTCTGAGTTTTGAAGGCTTCCCTACCTGTGGACTGAATCCAGCCACATACATGAGTTAATGGTTTTGCCAAATGAATGGGAATAATCTAACCTTTGTCATGGGATTGTTGTGAGATAGGTATAGAGCTCAGAGTGTGTCTAGCCCTTGGTATAGACTCAATACAGAGCTATTATGCTTCAAAAAGTATGGTGGCCTGCCTCTGGCCTTGGCTCAAGAAAATAAAATGGCATGAATTCAAGTGGTGGGTGACACTCAGAAGTGGCACTCTATGGTACTGGACCATCAGTCCACTCCCCTCATGTGCAGGAGAAGACCTAGTAGCCACCACCTCCTACCCCAGAGAGGAGATGGAACAGTTTAGCGAGCCAGGCCCCATTTTTGATCTTGGGGATGGGCTTCAGCCCTAAAGGGAACAAGGTGAACCAGTGGCCCCAGCCCACTTGTGAGTGGCATCCCTTCTGCACCAAGACTAAGATCAGAGCCATGGCCAGAGGGCTGAGGCTCAACCATCTTGACCGGATCAGACCAAGTTGGCTCCAGAAGTGAACTTGACGGTTGGGAACGTGAGGCTTCTGTGGCACTGGCATGACCCTCTTGTGAAAGCATGTCTTCCAAATTCAGAGCCACTGGGCCTCGAACTTGGAAGCGTCCTATTGTCCATAGGCACCCATCAACAGGAATGGAAGTGAGGACAAAGGACCACATTAACCCACAATTGCCCTGTCTAGCCAGTGTGGCCCCAGGGGAAATGGAGAGATTGGTGCAGTGGTCCCTGACAAGCCAATCCCTGGCGAGCAGCTGAAGGGATCCCCAGTGTAACCCCTGTCTGCCTCGTTGCCAGTCCCAGGCATCCGTGAGTCTCCTCTGAGACCACGAGGTGCTCCCAGGGCACTTTATGCCTCTGCAGGCCGTTTGGCAGTGCCAGGCACATCCTGTCCACAGCTCCCGGCACACCTGGGGCTGTGCACATGCTATAGACAAAGCAAGCGCCCAGAGGCACAAATCAGCCGTGCCTTTGTCCTGTACCCACAGGGCACCCCTGACCGGGCTCTCAGCTTCCTGCCAGTGGCCCTCCCATACCGCAGTTCTTTATGCTGAGTTCGCCAACGGAGCACAGCCATGGCTGACCTGGCCATCGGAGGCATTCATCTGCACAGAGCAGGCAGAGGAAGATCTGCTTTCCAGCTACCGCCTCGAACGTGCCACTCATCTCTTTTCCAAAGCATGCACCCCTGGCGACTTCTATCTGAACTTCTTGGAAACGTATTTGGCAAATCACATGCTGACATGTTTATCTTGTTAGCTGTCAGGATGAGTAAGTAGGCACGTTGAATGCCGTCATTCGGCCTGAACGGAGAAACGCTACGACTCAAGAAATCTGACAAAGTAAATACATTCCCTAACCAGATTTGTCAGATTTGTATTAATCGTTTGTTCAGAACTTGTCGTAATTGACCTTAAATAGACCTCCGATGACCCAGGGAGGTAGAGACCTTGAGCGCTCACATGCCCCACACATTAGAGCCCCGAGCCGCGGCCTGGCCCTGCAGAGCCGTGACGGAGCAGCTACGGGGCCTGTGTCCGTATGTTGCAGTTGTCTTTCAGTATCTAATTACCCTGAAGGACACTGAAAACCATATACCCAGGCCTTGCCACCAAGGCGAGCTAAAAGCCAAGGGGCAGGTGAGGTAATTGCCACAGTCTTAATGATCCCGTCCACCTTTCCAGACATCCGCGCAAAGCCCTGAAGTGAGTTCAAATGCAGAGGAAATGATTAAAGCACGGGTTCTGGGGATACACAGACTCCGTGGTATTATAGGACTTCGGAGTAGAGAAATGAATAAAACCGCCTGGCTCTCTCTGTCTTTTCTGTTAGATCAGTTCTGCTCTGGCTTCAGGTGGCAGATCAATTGCTGACTCATCTGGGACACTTCAGGGGTCCCCAAGGGAGAGGGCAATGCCACCCCTTGCCTTACCCTAAGGGGACAGCTTCCTGGGTGCAGTCCCTCTGAGTGAGACCAGGGCCTGGACTATGCTTGTTAAAGCTCTGCGGAGGGGGGCGTGGTATGTAGACCTGATGTACCTCCACACCAGGGGAGGGGGCTTTTCCGGTCCCAGGCCTGGGGGTCCGGAGCCAGGGTCAGAAAGGGCAAAACAGACATTGAAGGCGCAATTTTACTTTCTCCAAAGGCTCTGTTTTATCTTAAGCTTCATAAAATATTTATATTGTGTGCTTGCTCTGTTAAGATCATCAAAATTCAAAACTTCTCCCTAACTCTCTGAGAAAGACTGATTTTCCAGGAAAAAAACTATATACCCAGTTCATCCTGTGGCCTTATCTCCTAATAACAGGTAGAATTTCTGGAGCATTTACTAAGTACTCAGGAACATCCTAGAGCTTTATCTGCCCTAATTCCCTTAAATCTCACACCTGCACTAGGAGGGAAGCGTCTTTATCCACGTTTTACAGATGAGGAAGCTGAGGTTGAAGGGATTACACGAAACTTCACGCAGGGGAAAGATGTAGAAATGGGGTTCGTGTCTAGTTGTTTGCCCCCCAAGACCAGTGTCCTTGACCGTTGTGATTTACGGCATGAGAAACATGAGAAGCATGACCCCACACTAGAGGCTGCCTGCTTGCTGAGCAGAGATGGGCTCTCAGCGACACTGCCCCCAACAATGACAGCAGCAGCACTCACGGAGAACTGCGCATACAAAGCCAGGCAGTGAGCAAGTCAAGGGCCTCGACCCTCCTTCAGGTCAGATCCAGCCCAGCTAGTCCCCAAAGAGAAGTCCTGGGAGGCTCAGAAGTGAGAGCCACCTCCCAGCCTTCCTCCCCACAGGCACAGTCAGAGAGCACTGTCAGGGGAGTCCACCACAGAGCAGCACACACACAGCGGCATCGGCTGGGAGCACAATTTCCGGAGGGTCTGCCCCTGGAGGCCAGAGGCGCCGTGGCTTTGGTTTGGCATTTGAACCTGTGTATGCTCTCAAAGGGCACACCTCGAAGACAGTTTCAGCGTCTGCCGTCACCAAACATTCTCCCTCCAGTGACACCTCCTTGCAGGTCCCCCCCGAGGCAATAATGTCTGGGGGAATTCCGCTGGCCCGTCCCAAGATGCACACTTGAGTGTGCAGCTCTGCAGACATGACAGAGGAAAGTTACCCGAGAGAGTCCGGTTATCAGGAAGTTGATTTAGCCTGCAGCGTGGCCCCTCATTCATTCCTTCAAGTCATGGCACAGTTATCTGGCATCTACGAAGCACCACGCACTGTGGTGGGTGCTGTGTGGTAGACACAGATGTACAGGACATAGTTCCTGCTTTTATGACTTCAGATAGAGGAAAGTGGCATAAATCTCTGCCTACACCGAGAGCGTGGAAGAATGCAGGAACACATGACAATAAATAACAACTGGTATTTACTGAGCACTTACTATGTGCCAGAAGCTGTCTGTACTAAACCATTGTCACGTATTCATGTGTTTAAGATTTACAAAACCCTTTGGGATACGTCCAGTCAGCATCCCATTTCACAGATGAAGGTACTGAGGCTTACCAATAGTAAGTTACTGGCCGAATATTATACAGCCGGGCATTTCAGACTAGACTTCTCAGGATCTGGTTCAGAGCTGCCGGACTCCAGAGCCTCTGCCTAAAGGGACACAATTTCCATCCCAGTGTGGTCACATGGCAGCTGCTACAGCGGCTGACTCGCACAGCTGCTGTGAGGATTCAAGGCATCCAGCAGGGAAGGTGTGTGCACCCACCCACTTTCATCATCAGCCATGACCGGGAAGGTCTCAGTGCTCCATGTAGTGAGGTCTGGGCTAAGTGCCTCTTGGTCTATCAGTGGCTTCAGTGATGAGTAGTCAGGCAAGGCTTCTGAGAGGTGACCTTTAATAGGACTAGTCCGCCAGACAGTGTGGGCGGTGGGGGGAGAGAGGAGGATGCAGGAAAAGATGTTCTGAGCCGTGGGAACAGCACGAATAAAGGGAGAAGTGGTTATGTATGGCCAGAGGCTGGAGTGGGAAGCCCTGAGAAGTGGGCAGGGGCCAGCCCTGGGGACCACAGATGCCATGCTGCACTTGATCCTGAAGCGAAATGATAGTGCAATGGCAAGGTGACTCTGCGACGGTCCAGAAGGTGAACTAGAGAGGGAGCCCTGGGTGGTGGCAGGAAGCCCAGTGGGAAAACTGTTAGCACATTGCACGGACAGAGTCATTGACTCATTCATTCGTTCAGTCAGTCAGTCAGTTGGTCAGACAGTCGGTCAGCAAACATTCACAGTACTGTTCAGAGTATGACCTGAGGTCCCCAGGACCCTTTCAGGGGTACGCAAGTTGTCAGAACTATATCTCTGTCACATTCATTCTCTCACGAATAACCTGTGGAGGCTTCAGAGGCTACACACCCCCAGACCGCACGGGGGACTGAAGGCCTGAGCAGATAGGGGCACCCCTCCGCCTTTCGTTCAGCTTTTCGTTAAGTCAGATGGAAGGAGATTGGCAAAATGGTAAAACAAGGCCTCTCTCCTCATTAAAGTTTAGCTTTTGGGTTAGGAAAATACAAGCCATGTTTCCATAATAATAACTTACCTATGCTAACATGCAAGGGGTTCATTTTTTTTTAAAGGAACTAACACATTTTTTAGAGAAAAATATTAAAAGTATTTTACTTCAATTTTCAAGATAAGTATTGACCAGCTATAGCCCATAGAGAGAAGTGTTTAGGAGTGTGGAAGAGTCCTGAGAATAAACGGGTTGAGAACCACTGGCCCAGTCTGCGCCAGGCGGCCCTCCTGGGTGCCAGGAACAGCACGGACAGGACCCTGGTCCCTGGCCTCCAGGAGGCCGCCTTCCTGCGGGAGGGGCAGGCCACTTTAGGGACAGTGGGTTCAGGGAGCCGCGCAGAGTGTGGGGCATGGAAGGGGTGATGGATGGAGCGGCAGGTGACCGTGGCATCTGTGCGTGGGCAGCAGGCTCCACTTCGCCCTCCTCCAGGGCTCCTCCTCCCTCCGGCTCAGGCCGCGACACTTTGTCAGAACCTTCCCGAGGCCAGTGCAGGGTCGCTTCCCCGGACACTCGGACCATTCATGTCACGGATGAACCTTCCACATGCCTCCTCAAATACCTCTTTCTAGCCTCACTCACGGCTTCCTCGTCCACAGGGAACAGCGACATGATCCAGAAAGCAGTGGCACATCCTGCCTTCCGCCATGTCCCCATCGCATGGGGTGCAGACCTCCTGCCCCACTCTGTGCCCAGCACGGTGAGCCCTCCTGAGGATTCCCATCCCGCTGCCCCTCCTGAGCGTCTCTTCTTCCCCATGAGGGCCACTCGCTCCAGCAGCTATTCCCTCTCCCCTGCATCGTCCATTTTTAACTCTTCCCTAGAACTTTCCCACTAGCACATAATACCATTTCTCCCATGAAAAGCCCCCTCTACCCCACATCCCATTGCTCTGCTCCCTTTTTTACAGCAAGGTGATTCAAAGCTTCCTGCTCTCTTCAGTTCTTCCCTTCTCGTTCATTCCTGAACACACTCGGTCATGACTGCTGTCCCACCATCGCACAGAAACTGTTTCCAGATGACACCCAAGTCTCTAACCCAGTTCCTGTCCAGCCCTCGCCTGGCCTGATCCTCCCGATAATATCTCTCCCCCCTCCCTCCCAGGCTCCCTACCATCACGTCCCCTCTTTGACACTTTCTTTACCTGACTTCCAGAATACCACACTCCCTGGCTTTCCTTCCCTCCTGAGCTACTCATTCTTCACCTTGTCTCCTGATTCTTCATCATCTCCCTGAATTCTGTTTGTGTCACAGGCTTCAGTCACCAGACCTTTTCTCCTCTCTCAACTACAGTCTCTTCCTGGATGATTTGAGCCAAACTCCGTGTTTTAAATACTACCCCTGTGCTGCTGACTTCCAAATTTCTATCTCCTGCCTGAACCCCTCTTCCTTGAACCACAAACTGATAAATCCATGCTGTTTACTGGCCATGTCAAACCTCACAGATCCAGAGCTGGGCTCCGGCTTTCTCCCCCCAACACCTATTCCTTCCAGAGTCTTTCTCTAACCTCCAAAATGGCAACTCCCTCCTTCCAGCGCTCAGATCGAATGCCTTGGGTTAGCCTTGAATCCCGTCCTGACAGGCTGAGCTATTTGGCACAGGCAGAGAGGGAGGAGGAGAGTGAGAAGTGACCAAGGCTGAGATTTCGCCAGGCAGTACCACAGAGGGAGAGGGAGGAAGGGGACCAGGCTGTCCCCTACAGACTCCAAGCTAGATAAGAAAGCAACTGAGACCACCGAGAGACTGGTGTTACTGAAAAATTGGCCGGGTCCGTGAGTTGAGTCCTCATGGAGTCAAGGGTTGTTGGGGTTACCAGAGTAAACAAAGCAGTGGTCCAAATCAGATCCTTGAAAAGATGTCAGCTACTGCGCAGTGGTTTTCATGGTGCCCTACACAGCAGCGTGGCCGAAGAGCATCTGTTAAGGTGGGACAGAGCTGTCAGCGTTCAGAGAGGCCCAGGACCACCACCCTGGATGACGGAGGTGAAAACAGCCACGCTTCTTTGCACATTCCCTATTGCCCTATTTTCATTCACACATCTGTGTCCCACACTAGCAAGCATGCCCAGCAAGCATGGGAGCCATGTCCTGTCTAATAACTACCACCATGGCACAACAGAGGCACTAAAGAAGTGCATTTGGCTCTTTTGAAATCAAAGGGCCAGAGAGGACATGGCTGGAGGAGGCCTTCACCTTAAGGAAGAAGTGACCATTAACATCCTCTAAAACTGGGGCGTCTGGGTGGCTCAGTCAGTTAAGCGTCCGACTTCGGCTCAGGTCATGATCTCACGGTTCATGGGTTCAAGCCCCATATCAGGCTCTGTGCTGACAGCTCAGAGCCTGAAGACTGTTTCAGATTCTATATCTCCCTTTCTCTCTGACCCTTCCCTGCTCACGCTGTCTCTCTCACTCTCTCTCTCAGAAATAAATAACATCAAAAAAAAAATTTTTTTTAAACATCCTCTGAAACCAAGCTTGAGGCCCATGGACTGCATCTCCTGTGGCATGGGCTTCATTCTCTCAGCTCGCCACGGTCATGGTCTCAGTCCACCACTTACTTAGCCGTTTAAGGAGATGGCCCCGTGAGCTCCCATAGGCTGCACCCTGGACAAGCAGATTACCCTCTCCCCTCGGACTCCAGATTCAATCCCATTGTACACGCATCGTCATCGAGCATCTATGTGCCAGACTCGGAAGTTCTGGGTGCACTCACCTTTCTTCTTTATTTGGTGAAGCCTGGGAAACAGCCTTCCGCAAGAGAGTGGTGCTTCTCTTCCAAGAATAACTGCTTGGGAATAATTTCGTCTTCTGGGATTGAGAGAATGTCCCTCTAAAACTCTGCAGAAGCACAGTGCTTTGCTGAATTTCAGCAAATAGGGCCAGCACTGCCTTTTTAGTTAGGATTTTGCCTGACTAATCTGGGTTCCTGCCGGTTCTTTTTTATTATTGCAGCAGAACTGGCTCACACGGAACACTCTCCTCCATGTAACGTTGATCTCTTAAAGACCGAATCTAATGCACAACTGCTCGTCATCAGAACACAAGCAGCAAATGGATGTCTGTGCATTCTGTTGTCTCTGGTCACCATCAAATCCAGGCTGCCCAGGGCGCCCTGGGAACCAGAGACACCCCCCATCCACACCCTGCAGCTCTAGGCAAGCTTGCGTTAAAGGTGTCAGACCATTTTGCCACCTTCTCTCACAAACCTGTATATTGCAAGGCACATCTCAAAGAAAATATTACAAAGCCTGGGTTTATCACCACCTTTATTCTGCATCCTAACAATTTTAGCTAAACCTCCCCTCCAAGCCTCCGTTTGACTCCTACAATTTGAAATAGGAATGCGGTTCAGTTTATTAACTTCACTCATTCGTGATTCATTCGCTCATTCATCACTTGTGCACCTGGCTCAGTCCCCACGGTCAAGCAGACAGACACTCAGAGCAGCAATCCCAACACTGTCTGACAGCTGCCAAAACGGAGGCACCATGAGGTTTAGCAGAGCCTCCTTTTCACACCGGAGTTCTTGTACATGTCTTTCTCTCTGTTTGAAATAATAAGAGCTGAGATCTGCGCAGCCCTTAGTAATATGTCAGGAACCATGCACAATTTAATTTTCCTCAGAACTGAAGATGATAGCTACGTAACATCTTTTTGCCTCGGTTTCCCCATCAAAAAGACTGTCGAAGAGGCTTAACTTGCCAGGCATAACCATAACACAGTTTTGTTTCTTTAGTGACGGTGAGCAACACACTCTGTCACTTTGAGCCGTTACAGTATTTGTTTCCTGTGGTTGGACTTGATGCTATTTTGGAAGCGCCAGCTCCTATTTGAAACTTTGTTTCAAAGTTCCTCTCCTGCCAGCCCCCCAGTGCTGACTGACTGGGTCTATAGGTACTATGGTTTGGGGGCAGGGGGCAGGGTGGCTCAGGACAGCTCTCACACCTCTCTCCCTCTACTGGGAGGAGGAAGGGGGCAAGTCACCTCCTTATCTGAAAGCCCATGGTGAAGGGGTTGTCCTATGTCGACGGTGGTCACGCCAATCCAGCTACATTCTAAACTTGGCAACGATGGGAGTGACTGCCACACAAATGCCACTGCCAAGCCTTGCATCCCACATAACACCTTAGGTACCAACTAGTCCCTTTCATGATTCTTCTGGCATGCTTCTTTGTCCCGTGCTGGGGCAGCCTCCATCAATCTGCAGCCCTCATCCCATTTGTCCTCTGCAGGCCCAACTGTTGACTCTTGTCTTCTCTCTACCTGACCGTGTCTTTTGATATCCCAGTGCTTTGATGAGTTGGACAGGAACCCAAGCTGGACTGGGCAGGGACCAAACATGAAGGGCTGGCATGTTCCACAATGGAGTAAAGTGTTTATGCTGTAGGCAAAGCCCCAAAGAATTCTGGACAAGGACACGGCATGAATAGACCTGTATTTTATTGCCATTGCACTCAGAGCACAGAACAGAATGGACGAGAGTGTAAGACCTGCAACCAGAGACCGGTCAGGAGGTGAACGTCATGTTTCCAATTTTTGTGTTGTTTGTGAACACAGCCAATTTTGATCCATCTTTTTTGGCTTATGACATGGCCTATGGGGTGATTCAACAAGTCTTGGGGAGGTTGATCGTGTCTGTCTATGGTAAGGCTGTATTGGGTTGAATTGTGTCACCTAAAGAGATATGTTGAAGTTCTACCTGCCAGTACCTGTGAATGGGACCTTCGGTCTTTGGAAATAGGGTCTTTGCAGATGTAATCCAGGTAAGGTCATCATTTACGGCCAGAAGAGTTGGCCATAAATTCAATGAGTGCCGTCCTTATAAGGACACGGAGATTTGAAGACATATGAATATATACACAGAGAACAAGGCCACTTGAAGAGGTTAGGGTGATGCAGCTATAAGGCAAGGAACTCCAAGGATTGCCTGCAACCAGATGCTAGGGAACACGAGAAAGGATTCTACCCAGAGGCTCAGAGGCAGCATGGCCTGTGGCACCTTGATGTCTAGAACCATGAGACAATAAACTTCTATTGTCATAAGCCAAATTTGTGGTGATTTGTGAACGGCAATCCTAGGAAATGAATAAATACAAGGGCCAAATAATTTCAGAACATTAGAGTCAACTATACCTATCAGATGAGGATGCTGGTACCCAGACTCGAGACTTAGCTTCCCGAAGTCTGCAGCAGAGAGCCCATGATGCACCCCACAGATAAGGATGGCACAGTGTGCGAACAGCCACAGTTTCCCTTGGCTATGGCTCCTGACACTTCTGTGGCTGCCTGCTTTGGACTTCAGATCCTCTGCTCATGCCCACACATGTAGTTTGGGCTATTTAAAAATACCATAGACTTGGTTGCTTAAACAATAGAAATTTCTTTTATCACAACTCTGGAGTCTGCAAAGTCCAAGATCAAGGTTCCAGCAGAGCTGTTTGTTGGTGCAATCTTCCTTCCTGATCTACTGGTGCCTACCTTGTCCCTGTGTCCTTATCTGGCCTTTCCTCTGCATGGGCAGAGAGAGCAATCCCTCTTTTCCTTCTTTTGCGAGGCAACGGGGCTTTTCAAATTAGGGCCCTGCCTTCATTTAGTCTTAATTACCTCCTTATAGGTTCTGTTTCCGAAAGCAGTCACATTGGGGTGAGGGCTTCAGTGTATGAATTTGGGGGTGTCTTTATCAGTGAGGGCTGCTATAACGAAGTGCCCCAGACTGGGCAACTTGCTAACAATGGACATTTATTTTCTCCCAGTTCCTGAGGCTGGAAGTACAAGACCACGGTGTCATCTGGGTTGAGTTCTGGTGAGGGCCCTCTTCTGGGTTGTGTCCTCACCCTGCTGAGTGAAGAGAAGCCAGGGACTCTTACAAGGGCACTAAGCTCATTCACGAGGGCTACATCCTCATGACCCCATCTGATTCTCCTCACCTCCCAAAGGCCCCACCAACTAATACCATTACATTGGAAGGTGGGGTTTCAACGTATGAATTTGGGGGGAAGGACACAAACATTCAGTCCAGAACAGGGGACACAATTCCATGCGTAGCAATCCTGAAGGCAAGTTCATGTCATTCTTCATGCGTCTCCTTCCTACCAGACTACCAGCTTTCTTGAGGAAAGAAACCATGTAGTTTCACAAATTTATTGGATAGCCAGTAATTGATGAATATCCCATGAAAAGAAAATATTTCATGTTCAGAGAATTGTGAGGGGAGAACACATTATACAAAGTTAAACCTTTTCCTTTACATCAGGACCTTGAAGGGTCTTCCTATGTGACTCTCAAAAGACAAGTGTTAGCAGGAATCTCTCTGTCTTCCAGCCCACCTGACACCTGACTTGTCCCAAGCGTCCCTCCTTTTCTGCTAAAGAATATTTTGTGTTCCTGTGTTCTGCTGAGCCAAATAAGACAGACAGAAAAGGACAGTTACCATATGTTTGCACGTATAGGAGGATTAGGAGGAACTTAGTGGAGGACCATGGGGGAGAAGAAGGGGGGAAATAGTGGGGGAGAGGGAGAGAGGCAAACCATGAGAGACTCTTGAATGCTGAGAACAAACTGAGGACTGATGGGGAGGAGGGGGCAGATGGGCATGGAGGAGGGCACTTGCGGGGATGAGCACTGGGTGTTATATGGAAACCAACTTGACAATAAACTATTTGTAAAAAATAAAAATAATTGTAAGAGAGAAAAAAGAATATTTTGTGTTCCTAGTGGATTTCCATTTTGGTAGTAAGCAAGGTATGAGCCAAAGGCATCATCTTGTGGGCTGCAGGTCTGTGCCAGCTCGGCCTGGAGATGCTGACATGGCCCTAAATGTCACCACATGTATGTTAAAATCCTGGCTTCTCCCTGCTCCGCAGCACCTCTGGGACCTCTTACCAGAGCCGTGTACCGGAGAAAACAGGCGCGGGAAATGGATTACTGTGGTGGTGGTGGGAGGCAGTCACCTAGGAGACTGGCTGTGTCTCTGGATTCTGAGGGCGGCCCCCAATAAATGAGACTCATATGTGCCCCAGCGAAGCAGTGGGGCCACTCATTTAGCGTGGCGGGCTGTTGAGAACTGAGGCGCTTAGAACTCACCCCTCTGCCCCTGTCACCTTGGAAAGGAGGAAACAGGAGCCCAGGGGGATGATGTGGCTTCCCCAACATCACGGAGCCAATGCTTTTCTCATTAGAATGTAAGTCTCAGCCGGGGTTGAAATTGTAACTCAACCACCAATTGTTACAAGGTGCTGGGTTTTTCCTAAGCGCTTCAGAAATGAATCTATGCAGCCCTGGGGTCCTAGCCTAGGGAGGGGGGAGGGCAGGGCATGCAGGAAGCCATCATTTGCCATGAGGATAACAAGGGACACATAGGGAGAGGCCAAGCAGGTGTTCTGTCCCTCCTCCTCGGCCACACTCGCTCAGATCTTCCGCTTGCTCCTGGAGATTTGTCTGAATAGCAGGGATTGGCACCCTCCAGGGATTCGGGAGAGCCTCTTCCCAGGCTCCCTGGAGGCCTCTGACCCCAGCTTTCTAAGCTCCTGCAGGAAGGAGTGTTCACACTAACCACCCAGAAGGAGGAGGAGCACGTGGACACCTCTCGCCTCCCCTCAGAGAGACTCTCCCTCCCCAGAACTGAACCTGCAACAACAGGCCACCCCAGCTTCCTGTCTGAGCCCTTCAGGCCTGCCCCCTGTTTGCGGATATTTGCATTAAACAAGGGACTCTACCCTGGGGATACACAGAGGGGAAAAACATGACCGGGTCCTCTCACAGACCCCCGGGAGAGACTGAAAAGTTACATTGAACCCTGTTCTCCTCCACCCCTTGCTCAGCACCCTGATTTACTTCTGGTTTTGCTTTAACAAGATGGCAAATCCATGCACCTGCACCCCAGGCTAGAGAAACTAGAAGCTGCTTTCCCCCAGAGCCTCCCCAGTGGTCCAGCGTCAGAGGGGCCAGGCGGGACTAAGCTCGTAAATAGATGTCCCCGTTTCTGAGTCTTGCCTCCTGTCTGTTTCCTAGACTACTGAAACAGTTTTGTTGATTCTGTGAGGGCCTGATGGACCCATAAAATTCTTCTCCCTGGCCGATCAAAGTCACTTTCTGTCACTTGCAATCACAGAGCCCCACAGGATACAGATTTGTGCACAGATTATCAGCAGCGGGTGTGGTAAATGCTAAAGGTACGGCCAGATGTCACTGGGAGGGGGGAGAATCTGTCCTGGGGGGAGGCGGGGACAGCAGGGGTGGAGATCTGGGGAGGCTGCCATTATCTCCGATGCTGCTTCTATATGGCAACCCCAGCCAGCTCCCCCCGACCTTCCTCCTCGGAACTGAGATCCAACATGACAGGAACCTCAGTAGGTGCAGCCGCACCAAAGCTGCTCCCACCTCTTCTTCCACCTCTGAATGGGGGCCCTCGGGAAAAGGGGAAGAGTAGTGTTTACAGCCAAGCCAAGCCCAGGAAGTCCTGTTTGGCAGGCTTTGGCATCCTTACAAACCCAAACCTTCCACTGAACATGATGCCTTGGGATCATGGCAGCTTTGGGTTCTAGTCCCTTCCACCCCTCCCCCCACCCCAGCTTGCTGAAAAACTCCTCTTGTCAGGTGTACCACTCTCCATTTCCCACAAGGCACATCTAAGGTCTTTTTTTGCCCACATCTAAGGTCTTTTTTTAATGTTTTTATTTATTTTTGAGAGAGCGAGAGAGAGTGAGCACAAGTAAGAGAAGGGCAGAGAGCGAGGGAGACAGAATCTGAAGCAGGCTCCAAGCTTTGAGCTGTCAACACAGAGCCCGACGAGGGGCTCATGAACTGTAAGATCATGGCCTGAGCCGAAGTTGGATACTTAACTGACTGAGCCTCCCAGGCGCCCCCTCCTTTTTTTTCCTTTTAAGTTTTATGCCTTCATGGGACTATGCTTGTAATGTTCCGGATTAGTAATTTCCATAGAGATCCCAGCAAAATAACAAATCCAAGTGAATTCATTCTGACAAAACTCTAGCCAAAAAAAATGAAGAGGGCCAAGTGCATACTATAATCCTCAATCCCCAAACCAACGACTTATCTGGTGTGCCCCAGGGTCAAGGACGAGGGCAAGATAAGCATGGTTTCCCCCTCACGCTTGCTCCTTAATGAGGGCTCTGGAAATTCAGTCTGGGAACGATTTGTTCAAGGTTTGAGCGGTTGGCTTCTAGACGAGAAGGATCTTGGGGAAAACACTATAATGTGATTGTAACAAGAATCCCTTTTCAATAGGAGATTTGCAGAACATGAAACACTATCCACATGCAGTTTTAGATGGAGTCCCCAGTGCAAGAGAACTGAGAGGTTTTTGAATCTGAGCTTCCTCCCTGCTGTACTTGAAACATCTTCCACTTGGGCTGCTGGGTTTGAGGCTTGGCCGTGAGGTGGCCTTTCCTTAAAAGGGAAAGAAAATACATATTTTTGTGGCTATGGCTAAGGTAGCTCCTGTTCCCAGAGGAAACAAAAGTCTTTGAAATGAACGCTTGCCTCATTCGTTCTAAATAACGTTGATTTGTTTATGTCTTGACCTCTGTTTGGTGATTAATGAGCAAAAATATATCTTCTGAGACTTGGAGCACACTAGATCCTTTTCAGGAGGCCACACTCGGGTAAATACAGACAAGAAGAGAGAGCCATGGTGACGCCGATGAAATAGAGTGTTCTTAACCCAATTCATCCGAAATGTGGGTGACCTTGGCTGTTCCTAGGGAAAATGTCAGTCTCTCCTGGGTATTTTTCATTCTTTTTCTGCTTGGTAATCATGACTCGGAAATTTCAGATTACGTCTTAGTGTTTAAAAAAGTAAGTAATTATATAATTTAGTTTGGGCATTGCATAATATGATAGACCCAGGGATTAGTCAGATTCCTTGATTTGACTCGAGAATCAGCTCCAGGAGTCACTGGCTGTTGGATCTCAGGGAAGCCATTTTTTCCCTTCGAAACCTCAGTTACCTCAGGTACAGAGTGGGATGATCAAATGCTCCTAGGATCAAATGAAAAATGCTTTGAGAACTGCAAAGTCTGTCCCACTTGTAAGCATGAGAAGGAAAAGGAAGCCAAGGTTTATTGTGCAAATTGAATCTGGCAGACACCTGCGTACTGTCTACACTTCCGGTCTTGCTGTCCCCACCCCAATTTATCTGCCAGGGGAGGCCAAAATGACATGGATCCTATCACTCCCAGCTTCAAAACATTCCCCCATTGCAGCCCGAGCACTGTTCAGACTCCTCTTCGAGGCCTATGAGGCCCCAGCTGACCCTGGCTCCTCTTTCCAGGCGCAGGGCCCACCACGCTGCCCTCTCACTCTCTCACATTAGTCTTCCTTCAGTCCTTTGGCATGTGTAGCTCCTTTCACTCACAGGGCCTTTGCACGTGCCAGTCCTCCTTTCTTCATCTGGCAAATCCTTTTTACCCTTTGCAGTGTACGTGTTGTTGCCTTCCTCTCAGGCCCACTGGCCAGACGGTTTGTACAATACCCCACCTCAAGGGACGCCATTCACAAAGACTACAGTTCTCAACCGCGCCGGGACCCTCTCCTCAGCTTTCACCACTACTCCCCTCACTCCCTGGACTGGCACTGGACTTCTTTCACAGCATCGTGCACAGTTATGATCACTCATTTGGTAAATATCCATCTTCTCCTCTAGACTGTCAGGATAGGGGACCGTGACTTTCCTGTTCACCCAAGAATCCTCAGCGCCTAGGAAAGTGCCTGCACACAGAAGGTGCTCTGTAAACGTGCATGCACTGAGTTTCTATGAAGCACAGGTTGAGTACATGTCATGCTGTCTCAATCCAGTGTTGCTGAATAAATCCAAGCACTGAGGTGTGAGAAGTGTCTCAGCAGCCACCCATTGCTCACCTCCACCCCCAGGGCCTGCGTTGACCAGAAGGCCACAGGCCAGAGGAAGGGGGACAACGGGCTGCTGGGAACTGAGCTCTGCCTTCTACTGCTAAGAGACAGACACCCCCCTGCCCACTAGAAGCATTTAGCTGTTCTCTCCAGAAATGGATTATTCCAAGGGAGCATATATGAGAGCAGAGTCTGAAGAGTCAACCACGGGTTGACTGGTGGTTAGCGACAAGGGATTATAAAATGCGCTATCCTTCATCCTTGCGAGGATACTTTTCAATTAAACAAAGCACTTTATAAGCTCTACAGAATGGCTCCAACAGTGTGACATAGCATTATTATTAACAGTCGAGTATACACCCCCCTGAGAATGCAGCCGTCGGGGCTTCCCTCTCACTGGCTCTTACGCTGCAGCTACTTTAGTCCTAACTTGTTGGCTAACCAATCACAAAACACTTAGGAGCAAGAGATAATGCCCACTCTGTGTTTTGCACGATATTGAAATACATAACACCAGCAGACTCAGTGCTCTTGTTTGGTGAGCCGTTATTCATTCACTGCTGCTTTGAGCAACCATTTATCAAATGGCTTCTCTGCACCAGGACTGTATCTGTGATGAAAAAGATGTGTCCCCTGCCTTTGAAGACCTTCCCAGCTCGTGCAAGGGGTAAGGGGAAGGGAGGACCCAGCATGCAAGTGGAGGGGAAGTCTGTTCTGATGAAGGCATAAACAGAATTTCATGGCAGCATGGCGGGGAGGCTGGTGAACTCTGCCTGAGCAGAGAGATGATTCTCAGAGATGCCTTCTCGTCAGGCCACTACGGGTCAGACAGGATGCAGAGGGTGGAGGAAGCAGGCTGTGGATTGTTATCTGGAGCCAAAAGCACAGTCCTACGGTTACCATCACAACGGGTTAGAGTTAGGGGCTGGCTTTTTGTTGACCTACTGATGCTCTGTGTAGTCTGGAGGGGCTGGACGTGTCAAGAAATATTTTAATAAGATCTCTAGAGAAAAGATGAGAGTAAGAAAGTAAACAAGATGGCTAAATGTTGCACATTAGAAATGCAGAGATTGGGGGTGAAGGAAAAAGACGGGAGGGAGCAGAAAAAGTGCAGAAGGGGTGAGGACCAACCAATATGGAGGTGGCCAAAAACTTCAAAAGCGGGATTGTACTGACGCTATGCTGGGAGTCATTTCTGAAGCTCCAGTGTAATTCCCTTCATTTCACAAACCTTCAGTAAAGTCCCCTACACTAAAAACTGCCTGCGTGAGAGGTTTATTTGGCAAGTTAAGAGAAGTGGCTGAATTGCACCTTTGGGTTGAACAACTCAGGTGGTGTGCTTAGACAATGTCTAAGCTGACCAGTTTGGTGGGAACCAGAGCTCACAATCTAAGGTGACCACAGGGCTTGTAAGTTGGCTGAGAAAGTAATCAGATGGTCCACGATCTATAGGCTGAGGATTTGAACAATATCATCTACCCTTTAAGGGGCAAAGAGACTCCAGTTAACTTCCATGATTATGATAGATATAATTATCTTCATCTTCCAAAGTTATTTCCCTAAGTCCCAAGCTTCATAATAAGAAACGAATCCAGAACTTGAACCCAAGCCATTGGCTGCTCTAATGGTTTGTTTTGAAATTATTATGGATACATAGGAAGTTGCAAAAAGTAGCACAGGAGAGCCCTTCGCCCAGTTTCCCCAAATTGAGCCGCAATTTGATGTTCTTTCCACCACGCACTGAAACTAGGGATAAAGAAGTAAACTGCAGAGACCGGAGCTGAATGGGGGCTGAGTGGCTCAGTGGGTTAAGCGTCCAACTTCAGCTCAGGTCATGACCTCACGGTTCGTGGGTTTGAGCCCTGTGTCAGGCTCTGTGCTGACAGCATGGAACCTGCTTGGGATTCTCTCTCTCCCTCTCTGCCCCTCCCCTGCTCACTCTCTCTCTCAAAAATAAACACACATTAAAAAAATAATAAAGCAGGCCATTTAGGCTTACAGATCATCAGGCACTATGTGTCTTACTGGGAACCAGAAAGTAAGCATAAAGAATTCAGCCTCAGGAAGTACAAGCCCTGGGGCAGTGGTTCGAAACCCTGGCTGTGCATTCCAATCACCTGGTGCCCTTTTAAAAAATACCAGGATGAGGACGGGGTGTGGTGTGTAAGGACGAATCACGGGAATCTACTCAGGAAGCCAAGAGCACACTGTATCCACTGTACGTTAGCTAACTTGACAATGAGTCATATTTAAAAAATTAATTAACTAATTAGTTAAAATAGAGTTAAAAATAAACTAAAAAATTAAAAATACCGGGCCTCCTTCAGGCTCAAGGTTTCTAATATGATCAAAAGGACCTGGGGCTTAAGCCTCAGTCTGCCTCCAAGCCCCTAAAATGCCGCCAGGTCTGTAATAGGCCACCAGTGTCCAGTGTGGCTGCAAACCTAGGTCACAGGTATCAGTAAGCTCCGTAGTGACCCCACCCGGTCATCAGACCCCCACATCAAGCTACACTCCTTCAAGGATCCCATCACGGAGGCCTGAATACCTGTAAGAAGAGCCCGTGAGTGGAGAGGTTCCTGGGGTAACCTGGCAGGGGACATTTTCCCTGTTGTGTTTACTGCAAATCCTTGTGGTCCCACCGCCCAGAACTGTGTGCTTCCCTTTCTGAAATAGTAAATCAGCTCTGGGCACATCAAAGGAGATTAGCATTCCTCTGGCACTGGCTTTGTTTCCCTATACATCTAAAGGAAGCAGGTCCACTTATCTCCACAATGCTTTCCCAGAAAGCTCAGTTGCCTGCTGTGTGAGGTCACCCACCGGCCGACAATTTGCATCCATCACACCTTGTACGGAAGTGGGGGAGGAATTGGCTGGCTTTGTTTTCCAGCACTGGAGAAACAGACTTCTTCTTAAGCTTCACACAATAAATTGTATTAAATCCTTTCAGCAGGGTTTCCATGGCTATGTGAAAGCAAAATCATACAGTAATTGTTTTAAATAATAAAGCCAGGCGAGCCGGAGAGGACATCTTAATTTTTCTCATCTGTGCAGTGTTTCTGTTTGTATGGAAATGTTCCCGAGGCAGGGGAAAGGTTTCTGCATTCACTGGGAGTTGCTTGGTGAGTGTAGTGCAAGGTCAAATACAGACTGAAATAAACAGACCTACTAAATCCCTTAGCCCTCGGCTTTGGTCATGTGAGCCCTGGGGCTGTTTTGCTTATTTTAAGTGGGAATTTGGATGGCATTTATCTCTATGCTGCTTCATCACCCAAACTCAACCTCCCACTGAGGAAAGCCTGGCTTCTGCTTCTCATGCCTTGAGAGAGAGAGTTGGAGCTGTACCCCCAGAGGAAGGTGACTCCTGACAGGATCCTCGAGTCCTGTGTCAGTTTGTCCCAGGCACCCTGGGATGCTCTGCAGTAGTAGGGATACTACTTTCCAGTAGTCTTAGCTCAGGTAGCAAAACAGAATGTCATGGATAAGAGTCAAAGTCCAAAATTGACCGTCCTAGGGTCCAAGCCGCACCAAGCAGGCTGTTGCAAGTGTCCTCAATGTTGGGATTCCATTTATTCGTCTGTAAAATGAGGGTGATGATATTTACACACCAGAGGTTCTGAGTCCCAATGAGGTAATGCCTGCAAAGTGCTCGTCCTGACAAAGCATTAGGGCTCAACAAGTGGTATCGGTCTCTTTTATTACCATTATCAGCTTTATTCTTCTGCTATAGAAAAATCCCTCTCATCATAAGGTGAATCGGAGGGCTGTTGTCTGCCTGGGTAATGCCCAGGATGAATCCTACAAACAGGAGCCAAAGAGCTGGCTGGAAAATGGGGAAAGAGGGTATGGTTCCTGCTCTCTAGGAGCTCTCCCCGACTGGTGCTGATGAAGCTTACACCAAGATGGTACTTGGCCATGGCTTATGGCCCATGCTGTGATATTACGCCAGGGAAAAATCACTTCCTGACTCAGGCTAGACAATCAGTTGGGTAAGGAAGGAGAGGGTTCCATACCGCCACTGACAAAAATGTCATCTTGAGTCCTTATTCCATGTGGACATTCAATCAACTTCCAAACAGGGATGCAACTAAAGTCCCTCAGCCAAGCCCCAAAGGGTGTCCAGGGTAGACTTCACCCCCAAGTCTTAGCCTTTGACCACAGCTGAAGTCGATGAGAACCTCAATGGGTGGGAACTGAGGGAGGTAGAAGAAGGAAGAGATGGAGGGCGGGGGTGGGGGCAGCATAGCTTCACCGAGTATGTGTGAGATCACTTTGCAGACGTTGGAAGCCAAGACTGGAAAGAAAAGGACATTGGCTCTGATCACGGTCTGCCATTTTGAACTCTGTGGAAATTTATTTTAGTTTCTTGGGGTTTTTTTTTAATGTTTTAGAGCATGGACAATAAAACAAATATAATAGAGTGCATGAAGAAAAAGATTCGCCCACACAGAAGTCATCTTTGGAGCCAAAACCAAGACATAGTTAAGATGCTTTGCTTTACATTCATGCCCAGGAGAGATGCTCCCTCTCTGTAGATCCCATGGGAGGCTTGGAATAGACCCACTAGATTCCAGGGGCTGAGCTCGGAGTCAGTTGATGGCTTCCAGGAGGCCAGTGGGGGCTTGTCCTCAAGTTCTCTGGTCTGTTTGTGGCCTCTGCCTGCAGTTCACATTTCATCAGTCCCGAGTGTGTCCTTTTTTCCAGAACACACCTCACGCCCCACTCACTGCTCCTTTTAGAACTTTGTCACAAGGTTGAGTGGATTTGATGCCAGCATTGGCGCCCTTCCTCTGCATTCCCACATCACCTCTACTGTGGGACTCACCCTGGGGTTATACTTCCTGTTTCTGGTCTGTCTCCTCCACTTGATTATGAGCCCCTCGGGAAGAGACTCTCTCTTTCACATCATGGGTCTCCAGAGCATAGCAGAGAGTCTAGCACACAGGATTGTGCAATAAATAGTTGTTGAATGAGCAAATGTCTGTATGAATAGATGAATAATAAAACTCTGCTGAACACATCCACATGATGATGCACTGAACACCGTGACGTTCCGTTAGATCTTTCTGTCTCAGAGACAGGCCATTTCCTGCCTTGGGTTGAGAGTCAGGTGTTATGGAACCATACCCCCAGATTTCTTCAAAATTTTTCTATCCAGTTGAGAGGGTCTATGAGTCAGAGTCTTAAAACTTTTAAAGCTTGGGGCACCTGAGTGGCTTAGTCGGTTAAGCGTCCGACTTCAGCTCAGGTCATGATCTCACGGTTTGTGGGTTCGAGCCCCACGTCGGGCTCTGTGCTGACAGCCGCCTCAGAGCCTGGAGCTTGTTTCAGATTCTGTGTCTCCCTCTCTCTCTGACCCTCCCCTGCTCACGCTGTGTCTCTGTCTCTCAGAAATAAATTTAAAAAACATTAAAAAAAAACTTTTAAAGCTTAACAAGTATCTTATAGCCATACCTTTGAGATGATCAGTACCTTCACACCACGTCTTACTTTTCCCAACGAGGGGGACAGGGGATGAGAAAGAGCTTTACTCCTAAACTCAGCAAGTCTGCTTCTGTGCATTTCAACTAAGTTTGCTTGAAACAAAACAGTCAGTTTGGGGCTCACCTCTCTATATCCATAATTTATCATACCAGCCTGAAAGAAACGACGCATCACTTTGAACATTCTGCTGGGAGGTCTCCTTCACCAAATCTGCTATCTCATAGGTACATTCCTGTCTTTCACCTTACCACAAGCAAAGGTGTCCCAAAACAGGGGATGCCTTTTTCCAGCCTCCAGGAACAACTTCCTGCTTGGTCCCAAAGCCAATGTCCCATGATTTCAGTTTTCGGCACCACATTACTCCTCTTCCGGGGACCAAATTCTGCTCTAATTATCTGTGGCTACATAGAAAGTCACCCAAAATTTAGTGGCTTCAAACCACAATTTATTAATCTTCATGGCTTTATGGGTTGGCTGAGCTCAGCTGGGTGGTTCTCAGTCGGGGTTTCTCCTACAGTTGCAGTCAGATGTCAGCTGGGAGGTAATTTTCTGATGACTTGGCTGTGTGGATATTTAAGATCGCTCGCCCAACACCTGGCAGCTGATTCTGTCTGCAGGCTGCAAGCTTGATTAGTGCACCTATATATAGCCTGGGTTTCTGGCAGCACAAAACCTGCTTCTAAGAGGGAGCATCCTGAGAGCCAGCGTTCCAAGAGCCCTGGGCAGAAGCTACAGCACTTCTTATGACCTAACCTCAGAAATCTCAAAGCATCGGGCCACCTGGGTGGCTTGGTCTGTTAAGCCTCTGAGTCTTGATCTCAGCTCCAGGTCTTGATCTCAGGGTTGTGAGGGCAAGCCCTGCGTGCGGCTCCTCACGGGCATTAAGGTAAGCAAGACACTATGGCCAGCTCAGATTCAAAGAGAGAGAAATTGGATCTCATCTCTCCATAGAAAGAGAGTCAAAGGATTTGTGGCCATATTCAATTTGCCACAGAGTTTCCAATCAGTAAGATCTGTGTCCTCTCATTAAAAGTACTGGTGTCTAAAGATGATGGGTCAGCTCTGCATACCTGTAACTCATAACTTCTCAGTTATCCCTGAGACTACTCCCAAGGCCATCTTGTTGCCCCTTATCTTACAAATATGGACCCGATTTGCCACTCTTCTGAGCTTGATTCTGCAAAACATCTGTTAACTCTGACATACAAATACCAAAACCGAAACACTGGCTCTAGCAGTCGTCTGTGAGAAACCCAGATCAGGAATATTGTTTCTCCAGGAATAATTAGGGTAAGCTGCTGAAGCAAAGAGGAAAATACACAGAGCAAACGCATTGATAACATGCATTTAATCACCACTGCTAAATAGCAAACCAAGGTGTAAGTCCATGTCCTATCATGCACTTTACGGACCATCAGTGCTGATTGTTTAATAGCCATCAGCTCTGGCTTGCTATGTCCATCCTTCAGAATGGCTATGCCATGTGGGTGGAAGTGAGTGATCATTTCCCATTTCTGCTTCCTCTGCTCCTGCGTAGAAGCTCAACAGGAGGGATGAGACTGCCGGAGAGGAAGGTAAGAGGGGTAAAATGCATCAAGGGTCTCTGCAATTCTGTAAGTATATTGGGGGGCAAAAGAATATATCCTATGCTGTCGCACAGCCATTTGGCAGTATCATTTCACACTGTCCAGGGGCAGTACCGCTTGGTGAGAGAGGACACAAGCGCTACAGTCCAAGAGCATGGATTAGTCCCTGCTCCCTTCATATCCTCAGTTCTCAATAATTCTTTCTTCTCCTTGTAGTAGCATGCAACTGCTTAATCACTCCCTCCTTCTGGGAGCACCCAAAGAACAAATAGAGTCAACAGAGCCATCCAGAGACAAGGCAATCAGGAGGCACATCTGAGGAGGTGGCATTCAAGCTGAGCCTCGAAATGACAAGAAGAACCAGTAGCTTTGTAATCATCATGGCAGACGCCTTTGTTTCCAATGGCTTCTGTAACAAATTACCATACACCTGGGGGCTTGAGGCAACAGAAACGTATTCTCTCACAGTTCTGGAAGTCCAAAGTCCCAAATCAAGGTGGTAGAGGCATACTTTCTCTAAAGAGGCGTCCATGCATTGCCTCTCCCAGCTTCAGGTAGCTCCAGTGTCCTTCGGCTTGTGTGTACATCACTTCCGTCTTTACCTCTGTGGTCACATCGCCTCCTCCTGTTCTCTACATGCAAGTGATTGCATTTAGGCCTACGTGGATAGTGCGGGAGACGTTTCTCCTGTCAAGATTCTTAATCACATATTTTGCCATATAGAGTAATACAGGTTCCAGGGGTGAGCATCTGGACATACATTTTAAGGGCCACCTTTTGACCCACTACAGTGTGGCCAAAGAATCAAAAGAAAGTCAGGCTGGGTAGGGCCTTTTCAGCTTGACAAGGAACTTAGTCTAGTAACAAGAAGCCACCGGAGGTCTCAGGTAGGGTTTGCACTGAGGTATGTTCTAGAATGACTACTCTTGCTCCTCTGTGGAGAATGGATTCACAGCTTGAGGGCAAGGAGAGTGGTGAGCTGGTGCCAACCCGAAAACCTAAGTAGGGAGCAAATCCACCATTCTCGAAGTAAGACCACAGGTACATAACCTTCATCAAAGCCCCCGACAACACAACATTGCTGGCAAGAACGGTCTTTGGACAAAGCAGATTCCAGTTCTAAGTACTGCACAGCAAACACGATGTCCTACCTCCACTTTATTTTACCTCAAACCCAAGTAATTTACTCCCATTATGCACTGAAATGAACTCATGCTTTCTCTGCCACAGCATTTGGAGACTTTCTCCATTACACTGATGACACGGCTTTGTGATCAGGAACTCAAGGTGACCTTGAGAAGAAGCCGAAACATTTGGTTGACTACAGTCAGAGATAACAATGTCACGTCAGCTACGCTGAAGTGAAACCGTTTGCAGTGAAGGGCAGGCAGGCAGGTAAGCCACAGACCGGTGCCTCCTCACCCCTGCCCGCCCCTCCCCTCCCCTGCAGGCTTCTCCTTCATTGCTGGCAGCCACCGCAGTTGGCCGGTCCCCCGGCTTACAGATGTGCTCAGAAATGATCTCTCTGCAGAGATGAGGCCAAGAGTTTTTGTGACTGAAAACAGCAGTGCTTTGTTAATTTTCAGGCCAAAATTGTCTCTCTCGTGCATAGGGTACAGATCTCTCAGGTCTTAACCAAGTACACTTGTTTAAAACTAGCCTCGGAAGCAGATTTGGCTCAAATTTGTCTCTACTTGAAGTTCCCCTTGAGACTGTCCTCCGGCCTTGCCTCACAGGGAAAGGGGAGAAAGAACAGACATTTCCTGGAGACCCACTCTGTGAAACATACTTTCACACATGCCCCTGGCAGAGACTGGTGGCTGTCCCCAGCTGTCATTCTTCACTCCCACCTCCCTAATGACACCTTTGATTTTTAACTAGGCTTGAGTGCCAGATGAAGTATAGAACTCTCTGTTAAATTTGAATTCTGAATGAACAATGAAAATTTTCCTATTAAAAGTATGTCTCAGATTATGCTAAAAAAGGTATTCATTATTTATCCCAAATTCAAATTTAATTGGGCGTCTTATATTTTGAGGGGTTAAATCTGGCACTGGGCTGCCTTACGTTAAGATGGCATTTCTCAGCGTCCCTTGACATTGGGCAAGGCCAAGTGATAAAATTCTGGCCAGAGGGATATAAATGAAAATGGTTTTTCAAAGGAAGTGGTATGCCCCACTCACTTTCTTCTTCCTGCCTGCTGGCTGGAATGCAAAAGTGATGCAGGAGCTCCAGCAACCTTTTTGGACAATGAGGTTATCTGAGGAATGGGAGGCACTCATGATAGAGCAGCAAGCTATAAGGAGTCTGGTTCTTAGTCTAGAACACAAGCAAGAAATAAATTTCTATCGGGGCGCCTGGGTGGCTCAGTTGGTTAAGCGTCCGACTTTGGCTCAGGTCATAATCTCACAGTTTGTGGGTTTGAGCCCCGCATCAGGCTGTGTGCTGACAGCCAGCTCAGAGCCTGAAGCCTGTTTCGGATTCTGTGTCTCCCTCTCTCTGACCCTCCCCTGCTCATGCTGTCTCTCTTTCTCTCTCAGAAAGAAAGAAAACATTTTTAAAAATTTTAAAAAAAAAATAATAAATTTCTATCTTATTTAAGCCACTGCTATTTGTCACTGAAACTAATAGAATCTAATACACTATGTACATAATTTTCACTCAATCTTCAAAGTAAAGCATGTTATCCACATTTTGGCAAATAGAATCCTGAGGCTGAGAAAAGTTAGGTAGCTTAGCCCAGGTGGTCACATAGTGATTCTGAGTCAAGTTTTGAAAACCCAGTCTATCTGCACTCTACTCTGGGCTCTTATTTTCGTTACCACATCGCTTCTGGCCTCTTACTTTCGATACCACGTTGCCTCTCTGGGTGAGAATTTTTATCAAATTCCTAAGATATTGGAAGACGAGATTAAATTTGCATCCATGTACCTGGTATTTAAAGTATTTAGCTCCCTCCCTCATCACAGGCACAGAATATGGACATGTCTGGTATCTGTTAGTGTTATATAACATAGACCTCCATCCTTATATCGACAACTTGAGAGAGTGGCACCAAAGGACACTTTATTTATTTCCTTTAGTGTCTCTAAAAAGTTTATTTGCCCTATATTTTAATAGTTCCCTGCAAAAATGTTTTAACTGAGTTATGATTCAATAAGAAGTCCTCAGCTTTTATAGAGAAGCAGTATCAAAGGGTCTATTTGAAGAATGTTTCTGTATCATTTGAAACATATTGCATTGCTTGTGGTTCCTTGTAAAATATAATTTTCATGCAATAAATTTCATGTAGAATTTAACGCCAGGGAAAAAAGTTAAAAACATCTATTTGGGCGCGAGTCTATGTCACATTTCGCTTTTCTTCTCTTTCTTTCGTTCTTTCTACTTTTTTTCCAAACATGGAGAGAATAAGATGTCTACCAATCACTCATTTGCTTTAGTTTCCAGGACTCTTGGAGCTAAACCTCAGGTTCATTTAGTCTTTCAATCCTCTAGATACTAAAATATTGATTTGTCTTTCTCTTTCTTTTTAATCTATATTTTTTCTATTCCTCCAATATCTTTCTTTCTTATGTCCAATTATCCATATAGGATATATTTTTATTACTATAGACCACCTCACATCTGCCTTCATTTCACTTAACAAATGCGTGTTCACTGTCTCTCGCACTCAGCACTTGCCTGGAAAGAGATGAGTTATAGGCTATAAATTCCTGAGTCTTGGCTTGTAAGTCATGAGCACTACTTTCTTCCGAAAGGTCCTCACAAATCTCTACCAAACGATCTTTTCCAGAATTTAGGTGATGATGAACAGTAAACCCAGGATTTCTCAAAATTTGCATTTTCCCCCATTTTGAAAACCAAGCTACTAACCCCACCACTCCAATCTTCTGACAGAAGACACTCAGCTGCCACAAATTTCAGGCACCATTAATGCCACCAGCCCTGGGGACAACTGTGAAGAGACCAACATGTTCACGGCGGCCATTCTGTTCCCAACATGTTCCCAGGGGGACCGAGGTGGGGGAGGGGCCTTCCCCCAGGTTTCCAAACACTGAGAACTTTGGAGCCCTCTTCTCACACTCTTCCAGCTACCAGCACCCTTCTCGAAGGATGTTACATGCATTTGTATCTCTGTGCAAAAGTCATCCTTTTCTCTCCCCCTGGGAGAATGGAATCTTAGCTGTTAGAGCAAATTAGGGACTGAGAGATATTATCCTCATTGAGATATTATCCTGATTGAGAGATATTATCCACGCTAATGAGCAGGGCCCCTCCCCCAAAATGTGAAGCAAGCAAGGAAGGGAGGAAGTGAGAAATCGAGGCCTTCCTGGTGCGTCTGAAATTGGCCCATGGAGTCGGCATCCTCCATACCTACGTGGTCCTGCCCGAGGAAACGCCAGCTGGTTCACGTCTCCATGGTGATGCAGCCTGGTTTGTCAAATATTACTGAGCTTTCGGAGAGTGGAAAAAAACCACCACCAAGCAGACAAATTGCGTCTTTTTTTCAGACCGGGATGTGGGATTGGAATTTTGATTATTGACCCCGATCCCTAGAGACGGTTGACCCCATCATCGGGGAGAGCCGGCATTTTTCTGCCAACTGACGCTGCATGGAGAGACCCACAACCGTGTATGCTCCTGACGAGTGGCCTTCAGCGTCACAGAGATGCGCTTGATCTCCCCCTGAGCCCAGCGCCTCACTCTGTGTGTCCCCTCGGCCCACATTCTCTTTGTAGTGACACATCGTGACCCTGTTCCCTGCCAGCCTCGCCAGGTGGCTCATCCGCAGTGACACGATCTGGTTTATAAAGCGCTTTCAGGAACCCTGTAAGGGAGCTTTACAAGCTCCGCTGGACTGTTAAGGCAACAACCTCAGGAAAATTTAGTGACTGGCTTAAGGTAAAAGAACAGCAGAGTCGGGCCTATGAGGCCACAGCTCTAACTCCCACACAAGAGTTATTTTCCATCTTCTTCAGCTAATGATGTCGGCTAAGAGCCAAGCAGGCTGGCCTGGGGAGCCTGGCCCCGCCACACCCCCAGGGCTCTGCTCGCATCCTCATGGCCTGGTGGCCAGCCTCGGGGACTCCATTCTGCGGCCGCGAGTTTGTCAGTGGCTTGGGCGGTGACTGCCCTGCGCTAGTGTGGAAGGCAAGCAATAACAGATGAGTGAACATTCTCGGCCCGTGCCCTGAGGGCTGCCCCGCCAACATGCTAACAGCACTCTGGTCTTTGTTGCAGCCTGTACAGAAAAAAAAGAAAGGAAAAGAAAGAAACCTTTTGCCTTGCAAAGTCACCTCCACTGCACCACTGCTGTCTTCATTGTATAAACGAGCAGGCTTTGGACGCCGTAGGATGGTTTGGTGGGAGAGATTTAAGGTCCTGACTTAAAGCCTGCCTCATCAAGTCCACATCAGAAAAATCAAACAAACCAGAACATGATCTCCTCTGTTTTTGTCTTAACGGTTTGGGGATTGCCGTCAGTGGAAACGGCATACTTTGCAATAAAAATATTCCTGGCTGGCCAAGTGACACATCTGGTCGCTCACAACGAGGGAGAGAAGGAGCCCTTTCATCCCCTCAGCGGCCCAGGAGAGGCATCTGGGCGGGTCCGCCCCTGGGAATGTTTGCGAAGTGTCATTCGAGCGGCTCCAGGAGAGCCCAGATGATGGATTTCAAAACCGAAGTCAGGAATCTCATCCAGAATAAAGTTTGGACGGCTCTATGAAATCATGGAGAAGAGCTCCTAAGTGAGGATAATTAATCTGTCCCTCCCCTGGTCTGCAGGACAACACTGAAATTATCCTACAAAATTCGCTTTTTTTGGTTTGTTTGTTTTTAATCTGCAAAATAGGAAGGTCTTAAAACCTCCCGGGTCGATCCCTTTAAATACCTCACAACGTTCACGAGAAGAAAAGTTTTCCTTGTTCCTAACATAAATCCCTCTTGCTGAAATTCAAATCCACTCTGTCTTGCTTCAAGATCACCTGAAGATTTCATGCCCTGACCAATAAGCATCAACCCGTGAAATAAACATAACCGTTTTTTCAAAGATGGTATCTGGTAGCACTCTTTGTTGCAAGTTCCAAATACCCAACTAGGTAACAAAAGCAGTAAAGATCCTCTGAGAGAAGAATGGAGTCCCATAAACAACTAAGTCAGATGGTAGGCCGTTAGAAGCATGATTCACTGAGAGAGTGAAGGGGATGGATCTTTGACCCCCACAAACAGAGAGTGCAGAGGTAAGTTGAGCTCTAACACCTTAAAAATGCCAGTAAGGACTTGAGTTCAGTTTTCTCCTCTGCTTTCCAGGGGATCACAGAGCCATCTGGAAGCTGTTTCCCTCAAGGTGGCAAAATAGCTACTGTGGTTCCAGCCCTTGCATCCTTAGAGCATGCCATTCGTTCCAAGCAACAATCCCGAAATTCCTCTTGATGAGGCCACCTTGGGTCATGTGCCCACACTTGAACTAGGAAATGGAATATACTGAGTGGTCCCTGGACTTGGATGTGGGGTCAGCTTTCCAGAAGTATCAGGGTTTTGTGGGGAAGAAGAAAATGCAATGAAAATCTTGGTGCTGTTAGGGAGAAAGAAGGTGGGCAATCGAATGCTGGGTAATTGTGGGGGGAAAAAAAAACAAGGTGTTTTAACCCATATGTTGTATTATGATAGGATTTTCTGGACCTAAGGCATCTCCTCAGACCTATGGCTCGTCCCCTTAGAGATTTATAACCCCCACAGATCAGTGTTTTCCACACTTCCCTTTGAGGGGAATCACCTGGGGGCATTGTTAAGGATGCAGCCGCTCACCTTCCTCCCCTGGAGCGTCTAGTCAGTGGGTCAGGGATGGAGCCCGGGAACTTTTAACTCGGTGCGTTCTCCACATGATGTTTGTGAGACCACCTCACACCCACACCCCATCCCAGGGCGCGTTCCTCCTGACCCTGCAAGCAGGGGAGTACACGGGGGCTGCAACGATCTTCGGGATGAGGGGACACGCTCAAGTTATATGCATCCTCGACGTAGACTTCAGAAAGGTGCTTCTGGACCTGCGCATTGTGAGGACTGGTCAGAAGTCCCTGGGTGGTAAAGAACACAGTTGCTAACCTTTGCCGAGCACAAGTCTGTAGAGAACGCCAAGCTGAGCGCTTTGCACGGCCGTTCTCCTGTAAGTTTTGCAGCTCCGTCTGCAGAACATTTTCTGCAGGCAAAGCTGTGGACACCATCTTTCCAAAACATTCTTATTAAGGAGTTAAGCAGGGGCACCTAGGTGGCTCAGTAGGTTAAGCGTCTGACTCTTGATTCGAAAAGGGTAAGTTCCAAGTTCTGGTCAGGTAAGCACAGCCAAGGCACTGGCCTCAGGTCCAGGTGGCCGTGACTGGGATGAAGGAGGCTCAGGTGATACAAAACACGGGCCAGGAGCCAGTTTCTACTGGGAGAAGGGACTTAGTTCTCCGGAAAAGAAGAATCATCAGAGGCTGAAAAGATGCCCCCAAAAAAGCTGTTGCTGCAACTACTGTAAAGCCCATCGCTCTTAAATGAATTTTTATTATATTCATCCCAGAGGCATCTGGAAACATTTAAAAACCCTGTGGTGCACACAGTGCCGGACACACTCATGGCTGCCCAAACTGCTGCACTAACCCCTCTGTCCTCTCCGGCCCAAGGCCGGCATGTGGGAGCCAGTGCTTTTGAGGAGGAAGAGAAAGAAACTGGATGATTCTTGGGAGTCCTTGACCTCTCTGGTCGCATCCTTGGAATGAAACGGGAGGGAGTCTGTTTTGCCTGCTAGAAGCGATTAGAGAAAGAGAGACAGGACACCTCGAAGGGCCACCCCGCCCCTCCCTGGCACGCCTCAGAGCCCACCCGGCCATTGTGCCTCCGAGGCTGATTGTAACATTTCAGCCTTCGCTGGCAGCAGACTGCCCACTTCCTGGCGGTTTCAAACTGCAGGAGACTAATAAAACGAGCCCTAATGAATGGATGGCTCTGCGGTAATATTGAACTCTCAGATTTATTCTTGTTGATAATTTGAGTGGAGTAGACCAAAGGGACTCTTCGTGGTATAACTAGGAGATAAAATTCTGATGAATGAAGCATTACCTCGTCGCTTAAGGAAGCGTGCGTAATTAAGAGGGTTGTTGACCCTAATTGAGAGGATGTTGCCAAGGTGAGCCAAATGGCAGTTCTGGACCAGAGAGAGTTTCCTGCCCAGGCAGCTCTTCTGCGAGCAGCAGAGCTCACTTTGGTTTTGGGGAAGTTTAGAAATGAGCTTTGCTAATGGGGCTTTTTAACCTAGATGCGGAGCTAGATCTGAAGAGCGGTGTGCATCGGGTTCTGCCTCCCACAGGCCTCCTGGCTAAGCAGAACGAACCGAGACAGAAATGGGGGGGGTCCCTTCAGGTGCCTGTGTATTCTAGGCCTCCATTCAGGATCTATAGTTGC
This sequence comes from Crocuta crocuta, assembly GCF_008692635.1. Lineage (NCBI taxonomy): Eukaryota > Metazoa > Chordata > Mammalia > Carnivora > Hyaenidae > Crocuta > Crocuta crocuta. Next base: position 8,696,744 of record NW_027533334.1, on the reverse strand, counting down.
ACAGGTGCCAAGATGAAGAACTTCCAGAAAAAGCACCAAAAAATACAGACCTGGGGTCCAGCCTGGACTCTGCCTCTCAAGCTCCTGTGGGACCTTCGGCAAGTCACTTAACCTTTATGACTCTCAGAAAGGTCATCCAGAAAATGATGGTTCCTCAACCTGGCAGCTATGAAGGTCAAATGAAATGTTAAAGCGCTTCATAAATTTTGAACCACTGTGCAGATACATAGGGAGGGCCCTGTTACTGGAATATTCACACACAAGGGCCCGAAGTATGGACTGGTACCAAAAAGCAAAATGTTGCAGAGCACAGAAATATTCACCGCTCAAGTACAGTGCGTATGATATTGGGCTCCACTCCAGACCTCCTTACAATGAATTAATACGATTTCCTGCTGAAAACGGAAGCCCGCTCCTTCCTGATAGTCGGACCTCTACAATATCTGACCACATTTGCAGACACAAGGCAAATGGGTGGCAGAATAAAATTGCAAATCATGCAGAAAGTGAGGGATTTCATGAGGCCAGTGAAAGTGATGTGGGAAAATGCTCGATTTGGTCAGCTAAGCACTGACCAAGGAGTAAGGCAGAGGTAGCAAATTCCCAAATTAAGAGAGAAGAGCAAAGTCAGTGCTCTTTAAAGAAAACAATTTAAATAGGAAAGATTTTAAGTAGGCTCTTGGAGAAAATGATAAAACACTTGAGTATTTTGTAAAAATTACTCTTCTGGGGAGGGTGCTACAAAAGTTAGGTGTGAAGAATTTAGTATTAGCAATCAGGTTCATTTTGTTGGCAAATTTTCACAGGGAAAGGGTTTATTTATTCTTTTAAAGAGTTAGCTGATAGTTGATATTATTAAAGTTTAACTCACTTTTATAACAAATTGAATTTTCTAGGCAAAATCACAAACCAGGATTTTGCAATGTGTGTGGTTTTGTTTGTATGTTTGGCCTTCCCTCCCACCTCACCCCCTCTTATCAACCATTCTCAGATAAGGAGGACTTTTTTCTAATTATTGAGTTATTATTGCTAATTTAATTAATTCTCAGTCTCCCTCAATGGAAATGGGGTTGTCAGTCTTCTTAAGCCAAAGGGAGAGAAAGAATGACTCTGTAAGCCCTTTGGAAATGGGAAGGCCCAGGGCGTCGCCCCTTCAGCGATAAAGCCAAAATGGCTTGGAAACAATACAGTGAGAAGTGAGCCCAATTATCTGGGCAGGGTTGATGCTAGCGTGCCAAGCTATTTGCCCTGAGAGAGGATGTGGCAGGGACTGGCTCAGAGGCATGAATGCCACGGCCTTTGTGCCCCTCAGATGGCCAGGCTGTAGCCAACACTCCGGCTGGCCAGGAGGATGCACACCGCATCCTCTCCGGGTGCCCCACGGCTCCCTCCCCTAACTGAAGAGGGTCAAACCTCAATCAGAAGAGTCAGGGTTTCAGGACATCCTTGAGGATCCTTCACTGAGAATTTAACTTAGCACTTCTCATTAATATCCTTTGGAAACAAGCTCCCGCCTTACAGCGAGTTGACTGGGGAATTCGACATGCCAGACGCCTCGGTACTTTCTCCCTGCAGGCTCTGGGTCACCGTGCAGAGAAGACACACAGCTGGAAGGTAAGACATCAGGGTGCTGCTGGGAAGACCTGGCTTCAAATCACAATTCTACCACCTTACTGGTTGTGTGACCTCAGGAAAATTACTTGACCCTGCAAAACATCGATTTTTCCTTCTGTAAAATGGGGAAGGGTTTACTAAGAGTCTGGGGCATATCTTAGGTCAGACTCCCCAGAAGCAGAAACTGAGAGGAGGCTTCGTGTACAGGTGGAGTATTTAGGGCACATTCCCACTAAGAGAGTTGAAACAGGCGGGGACAGAGGAAAGTCAAAGCAAGAGATGGTTTCCCAGCCTTATCCCCCCGGGAACCTGGGAGGATGTTGTACATCAGTTTGTCCTGCTCGCCAGGAATTGGGGCTTTCAGGTACCCGCACTGGTCGCTGAGGAGCTGAGAGCCACAAAGCGAGGCAAACCCCAGGCACTTGGGCACTGCGCACTGTGGGCAAAGTGTCCCCAGGAGCCCTTAGACAATGTCTGATGAGAGTCCCTCGTGCAAACCACTGGCAGTATCGTTATGCTAAGAGACCCAAAGATCTAGGCAGAGGACAAAGGGGTCTGATAGTGGGGGTTAAATGAGATGATTTTTGTAAAACACCTCGCACGGTGCCTGGTGCGGAGAAGGCTAGGGATTCACACCCACTCTTATGGCTGCTGTTGCCACCATGGTTCTGATGATAAAAACATAATTGCCACCCTCTTAGGCATTCTGCCAGGGAATCTGCTCTATGCGCCCAAGCCGAGGAGTTGGTGGTCAAATCCTCTACGCAGGTAAATATTACCTTCAACGTACAGGAAAGAAAAAGGGCACTAACATTTATCGAACTCCTACTGTTCAAATGTCAGGCACTGTGTTGAGTGCTTTACATGAGCTGTCTCATCTACTTCTTATAACAGCCCCATCTGGTAGGATTAGTATCTTCATTTTTATGGCTAAAGAAACAGATCCAGAAAATCAAAATGAATTACTCGTTGTCACACAGCTAAAAGGCAATGGAGCCAGGATTCAAATGTCGTTATATCTAGGTGATAAAGCAATATTCTTTTCACCCAAGCTTCAGAGGCTGCCCCTAAAAGATGACAGGCAGAGCCTAGCTGTTGCCTGTCCAATATATTCTAAGCAGCAGCTAAAATAATACATAGCTCAGCTTCCCTCGCAACAGGATGACCAGTAAAAGCAAATGAAGTCATTGTGTGGGGCTCCTTTAAATAAAATGGATCCCACCAGGAAGCATTTTTCCCCTCCCCCTCTTCCTTCTTCTCCTACTTAGAACACAGATGTGATGGCTGGTGCTCCAGAAGCCATCTTGGGCCATGGAGCTGAAGGCCTGTAGTTGAGCTCTGAACTTATTCTAAATATCTGGGCTTACTTTATACGAGAGAAAATAAACTTTTGTATTACTGAAGTCAGTTTCATTTCTGTTGTCTATTGCTAGCAGCTGGCCATAATCCTAACAGATATATATTATAAGATAGTTACGAGTCCTTTCAAGAAAAAATTTACTATCCTGAATTAAAGTAAACTACCCACTTTAGGGCCCTCTTTCCTGAAAAAATGTTGACACATCTTTGTGCTGTGCATTTTGGGTCACACATTTTGACATGCTATGAAGCTAAACCTATTCAGTCCCAACCAACGTGTGGCTTTTTAAACACAGCAGATAATGTCAGATAAACTGCAAGCAGCCTGAAATTTCAGACTTTCCGGGGAGGTATGATTTCCTAACTGGCGAAACTGGCAAAACCAAGTCACAAGCTGGGAGATAAAGCTGTGACCTGACAGGGTTCTCTGAAATCCTGGCGTGACATCCACTACCACCTGGATTTCTATACCTTTCCACACATCACCCCTTCTTGGTCTCCCATAGAAGCAGCAACTGGCTTCTCCTTAGGGAAGCAACGTGTTTGGCTCTCTCTCCTAGCCCCTAGACGTCCCACTTGTCAACACTTTGTTTCTCTGATCCCAGTCCCAGGAAGGGGTGTGTGACTGATGACCTGACAATGGCTTCAATCTATATTCTGCCATTTGCGGGAAGAGTTGACCAGAAGCTTCAGTCAATAGTGGAAGCTCTTCGGTCTGGAGCCCAGAGGAAGGCTTACATAATCAGGGACGGTTTGTCAAAGCAAATTTCAAATGCAACTGATTCTAGCACCTTGGGACAGGCTGCTGGAATAAATAATCACCATACACATTTTGTTAGCTATGCCTCGTTAGAGATGGATTTTTGGAAATGGCATCCTGAAGGCTGCATATCTGTCAGGGCTCCTTTTAAGCATGGTGAGTGTTCCAGATTGGCTTTTCTAAAAAATTAGACTGCTGCCATGGTCAGGTGCAATTCATCATGGTTACTGGCACTGTGGGAGCCAAGCGGAGAGATGTGAGGCCCGAGCTCCCCTTCAGAACTTGCAGCTTCAAGTGCTGGGGGAAAGCTGGGGCCAAGTTTTTTTGCAAAGTGAAAGCTTGGTCAGAACTCCTCCAAAGAAGGATGTTGATGTCGGTGTGACAAAAGCCCAGCTTTGAGTCACTGTGACTTCCCACACCTCTCTTCTCTGTGCCTCTTTCTTCTCTATTCTTCAAGGTATGTCTGACTAACTCTGCTGCGACCACCTCAACACAACAAAAATACATTGGTGGAAAATGGCTCTGCCCTCGATGGACCCAACTGAGTTAGAAGGTGGAGAGTTCCTCTTTATTGGCTCTAGGCAGGGCTCTGACAGGGGCCCTCCCTGAGGGACCCTTGCTCCCCCACCCCCACCACATGAGAGCAAGGACTGGCCACTGAGCTCTCCATCCCTTGAGCACAGTGTAGCTCTGGTACACAGTAGGTGCTTGCTACACAAAGTAAGTTGAACTGGATTGTCACATCCTCTGTTTGGGCTTCTTTCACCTGTGAGTGGTTTCTCTAACATGAGAATTACTAGCCAGGCCCTGTCACACCCTCTAATCCAGCCTCACTGCTTCAGAATAGGAGCATGCCAGTCAGCACAAGGCTGTGGGCAGAATGGAAACTGCTGGCAATATTGCGCCTCAGCAAAGGACCAATATCTCCTTGAGACCCTAGCAAGTTAAAACCTCAGAATTGTCCTGTCAGGGGTGCTGAGGAATATCAGTATTACATTATTGGTGAGAAAACAAAGACAAAGAGAGGTTACTTGATTTAGATATCAGATAATATTAAATACAGAGATTCTTTTTTTTTTTACAAATAGTTTATTGTCAAATTAGTTTCCACATAACACCCAGTGCTCATCCCCACAAGTGCCCTCCTCCATGCCCATCCCCCCTCCCCCCTCCATCCATCAGTTCTCAGTTTTTGTCAGCATTCAAGAGTCTCTCATGGTTTGCCTCTCTCCCTTTCCCCCACCATTTCCCCCCTTCTTCTCCCCCTTGGTCCTCTGTTAAGTTCCTCCTAATCCTCCTATACGTGCAAACATATGATATTTGTCCTTCTCTGCCTGACTTATTTCACTCAGCATAACACCCTCAAGGTCCATCCATGTTGCTGCACACGGCCAGATTTCATTAAATACAGAGATTCTTAAGAACTGTGAAAACTCTGGATTTATCATAAAGGCAACTTAAGAAACGTTAACTCAAAAAAAAAAAAAGGAAAGAAATGTTAACTTATTTTACAGAGGGATTCCTTTATATTTCCTTAAACCTGCCAGCTGTCTTTGTGCTCATCAAATATAGTTGTTAACCCCAAAGTTCTTATACACAACTTTCAGCATCATGTTTGGTCCACAAAGCAAGGCATGTGTGTCTACTGGACCTTGGTCCTAGTCAGTCTGTATCCATGAGAATAGTATAGAGCTCATTCCCACATTTCCAAATAGGAGTCTGGGGTTCACTGGGGTGTGTCATCAGAGGGTCTTCATCCAGTTCTATTAGGTGAAAAAAAGGGACACAAATCCTAAGGCCTTTCGGGAATGGCCCTGCTTTCAAGGGACCCAACTTAGCCACAGCTTGATGCTAAGCTGAATAACTATTGGCAATTTTGTTCATTCTTCTGGGCCTTGTTCTCCCAGGGGAAAAATAAATAAGGGGTAAGATAAGGCAATTTTATGTTCTTGTCAGACCTGATATTATAGGTTTCTAAATCAAGAGGAACAGAGGCAGAAGGGTGGGAAAGGTTAGATTGGGCAGGAACAGTCACCTAGTCCAAAAATAAAAAGGATGAAGACCTTTTATTCAAATTTCCACCAATGCCTTACGTGTAGCTACAAGATCACTCATAAAAACACATGAGCCAAACGCATTCCATCCAAGCTTCCCTTGAACCTGGGATAGGTGGTGTTTGTGAAGGATCCACTTTTCAACATCTACCAGGGAAGTGTTTCCATTATCCATTTGGTTTCTAAAGCATCGAAAGGAGAGGTTCCTGTTTCAAGGGAATCGGCACTAAGTCTGGGAATGGGGAGAGCTTTCAAGTTCTCTTCAAAAGTAAAGTTACTCGTTAATTGTTTTCTCCACAGAGGCCAACCTGCCGGCATTCGGCAAGATGAACCGTGACAGTGTGCGGGGCTCACAGCACTTGACTTACACTCTCTCCCCTTAAGAAACAAAGGCATTAAGTTTATGGATGTGTTCATGAATACGAGGTCCCCTGTAAAGAAAGATTCTAGGACATAAGTAATGGCCGGTGACAGTAGGGACTTCAGGGATTCCTAACAAATTAGTGCTCCCTGCACTTCAATCTGTCTGCCTAGGCTATGGCCAGCAGCCCAGACCTGTTCAGCTTCTCCAGGAACAGAGAGAAAGAGCTATGTCATCCCCAAGGCTCTAGACCCCAGTCCTGCAAGATAGGAATTACAGGTGGTGGATTATTTAGGGCTCAGCCTGGGGCTTTCCTCTCTCCAGAGAATATCTTTCTCTTTTTCCTTGTGATGACTACTCACCCATTATATCTTGACTAGGATCCCATTGAATGGAATGCAGGGTGAACAATCTCTCTGGCTCTAATCTGCTCTCCCATGTTTCTGTGAATCCAAGTGACGTGTCAGGGCTGCCATATTGTATAACGCCAAAGGGCTCCATTCACATGGCGGCCCCAAGCTATGGTTTGGGGGTTTTGTTTGTAACCCCACTTGGCACCTAATAAATCACTGAACAGCAATCTACATTCTTAGTCTTAAAACCTAGATCTATTTGTTACCTGTGTACTCAGTATTTTTTCTGTTCAAATTCTAATAATACTGTATACAGTTCTTGTTTCCTAGGCCACAGGAGCCTCAAGAAAAATCAAGCTTTTGGCCTAATTTACAAGGTCACTGGCTCCAGACCTCACTCAATTTTGTTAGCAGGCTAACTTCCCTTACCTCACCTTCAAGTCATGCCCCACCCCTCTCATGTCATAAGAAGACCTTTGTAGGCCCTAGAATATCCCTGTGTCACATAAAATGTATTAAAACATACCCACAACCTTCATGGATAGAAAGATAGAGAGAGGGAGAAAGGGAATCACATATATTGTGTCTATATATAATATTATTATTTATAATATANTATAACTTTTTGAAAAGATGTTTAATTTTTATAAATTTAAGTGTGTGAAGAATAAATTATGTTTATGATCCTAACATCATACTTACTAAACCGTATGAGAACTATACTATTCATAACCCATTATTAGATAACCTAATGTTATATTTTACATACATTTCTTCATTTTATTTTTTTATTTTTTATTTTTTTAATGCTTTCTTTTCTGAGAGAGAGAGAGAGACAGTGTGAGCAGGGGAGGGTCAGAGAGAGAGGGAAACACAGAATCCGAAACAGGCTCCAGGCTATGAGCTAGCAATCAGCACAGAGCCTGACGCGGGGCTCGAACCCACGAACCGTGAGATCATGACCTGAGTCGAAGTCAGACGCTCAACCGACTGAGCCACCCAGGCACCCCCACTTCTTCATTTTAACTTTGAGGAGGATGAAGACCCTTTTATTCACGTTCCCCCCAATGCCCTATGAATGGATGCAAGGTTACTCGTTAATCTGTAGCTGATAAATATTTTCACAAAACCTGAAAAGCTTGTAGGCCTAGATATAGGAACTCCTGTACTTCTTCCCCACATCCCCACGTTACCCCAGCCAGCCCCAAACCTCTTTCTGGTGAGTCCCAAGTAACTCCTGCTCCCACAGTGTGGCTAGAAGGTGGGTATTGCTGCTGGGTTCATATGTCTGAAGTGCCAGGTTCCATAATGACCACACCGCGGAGAGTTGATGCTTCTTCTTCTCTTTTAAGGATGAAGACTTCCTCTTATGGAAAGTTCGTATATTGCCTAAACATTGGGCCACAAGATTACTCACACGGCTTCTCTCTGTGCCACTCCCCTCCCTGTGAAGAAACTGTGTCTCAAAAGGGACACCAGAACCTGACTTTCCCCTGCTGCTGGGGTGAATTCCGGATTCCCTAGCATAGTCCTCACCTCCTCACTTGTATCATAACCAATCCCAGTATCTGGGGGTCTGACTAAATCCCAATGCACTTATTTTCCAAAGGGCCCTAGAAATCGATCTTGGCATTTCAGAGTGACCTACGTTCATACCTTGACAGCATTTTACACTCTTCAAAGAATCAATACGGAAGGTAAAAACTGTTTTAACATTGTGTGCGAACTACACTCAAAAATAGAATAATAATAAGATGTTTTCAATCAAAAAACTGTTCTGTCCATAGGATATTTTGACTCCTAAGAGCGCTACCATCTAAGCCACGGTAATACCATCATGGGTACATTTTTGTACTGAAAGTACTTTTTTAAACAAATTCCATTAAGTTCATTTAATTTCTAGACCAATCTTTTTTTTTTTTTAAATATTTTTATTTATTTCTAGGAGAGAGAAAGAGACAGCGTGAGCAGGGGAGGGTCAGAGAGAGAGGGAGTCACAGACTGAAACAGGCTCCAGGCTCTGAGCTGGCAGTCAGCACAGAGCCCGACGCGGGCTCGAACCCACGAACCGTGAGATCATGACCTAAGCGAAAGTCGGACGCTTAACCGACTAAGCCACCCAGGCGCCCCAGGACCAATCTTTTTTAAACAGCCCAGTTAAATCCTTTACAATTCTTTCACTTTTATTGGTATTGTATTTCACAGAAGTTCTTTTCCTTGGGATTAGTTCTTTCCCATGCAAATTTTACAATAACGCTTTGATCACTGATCAGTGTGCTTTGTTTATATCAAATACTAAGATTGTAACTTCTGCCCTGGAACATTTACTTTAAAGACATTTTTTCTACAAAGGTCACTTGTTCCCAAATTAGGCTTCACAGATTTGAATTTTATATTGTACAGCTTTTAAACACTAGCCACTTTAACTTCTGTCGATCGTTTCTCCCAGTGATATTCATTAGGAACTCTATAGAAAACGGAGTGGTATTCCTTTCATAGCAAAGCCACAGACTGTTGGGGTCTCATGCCCTGCATTCAGCAGAGTGAGCCTATTGTTTAGGGCTGGATTGTGTACAATAAGTGGATAAAACATGAGCTCTGGAATCAGAGCATCTGGGTTAAATTGGGCAAATTATTCCATCTCTCAGTTTTTCCATTTGTAAAATGGGGTTGAGAGTAGTACCTGAGATAAGGGTCCCCGTGAAAACCAGGGCATAATGCATGCAAAGTCCTTCTTGTAGCACATGGCGCCTAGAGCCATGTAAGAACTGATGGCTCTGGTCATTACCTCAATTGCCTTAAAAATGCTATCAGTTATCTGTTACCATCCCGAATCCTAAAAGCTTAAAATAGCAGTAATTTACGGCTGAATGATGGTAACACCGGCTAAATTCTAGTCTGTGGTATGTATATACCACACTTTATTTATCCTTTCATTTGCTGATAGACATTTGGGCTGTTTTCACCTTTTGGTTATTGTGAATCGTGCTGCGCTGTCAACAGAAGCTTACAACTGTTTGAGTACAAAATGAAATGAAGAACTGATACCTGTCACAACATAGATGAATACATTATGATAATGAAGGAAGCCAGTCACAAAAGGTCTGTCTCCATAGAGATAGAAAGCAGACTGGTGGTTGCCAGAAGCTTAGAGGGAGGAGGGAAATGGGGACAGTCTGATTAATGGTACCGGTTTGCTTTTTGGGTGATGAAAACGTTTTGGAACTACAGAAAGGGGTGGCGGCTGCAGAACATTGTGAATATACTAAATGCCACTGAATTGTTCACTTTAAAATGGTTCATTTTCACATCCCCAAAAGCAAGGGAATCAAGAGCAAAAATAAATGATTGGGACCTCANGGGCCTCCTTCCATCCGGGCTTTCTTCCTCAAGGAGTGGAGTCCAAACCTCAGTAACTCCTGGCGCTCAAGCTCTTACCCAGCGTCTTGCCTGCCTTACATCTGCTGAGGTCCCATTTGCCAAAACAAGCCCCATGGCCAAGCCCAGAGCCAGTGTGGGAGGGACTAGGCAGGGGCGTCAGCACCGGGAGGCGTGGTTACTTGGGGGCCACACTGCGACCATGCTCCACAGGCTTCCTTCTCAGCATCTACCCCAACTCTGGTAGACTCGGGCCTGCAATGTCTCTTAGATCCTGACTGACGCAGACTAGGAAAGTTGGGCCTTTTGATGCATGGCTTTAGGATGGGGAGATGCAGCCTTAAATATATTCAGAGATCTCCACGGGGGATGAAACAAACTCTGCTTTCTTCAATCTGAACCCAAATTGCCACTTAATGTGGAACAGCTGAGTGCAGGAGCAGCGGACACTCAAAAGGATGGGCTTCGCAGCGTTCACCTTGGAGGGTTCTGGATTTCCCAGTCCTGAGTCCTGAACTTCCCAGGGAGTGACTCCTGTGAGGCGGGGTCGGCTTGCTGACTTCCCCAGGCTGGCCCCAGCGCAGCTCTGCTAGGGAGGGCTCGCAGCTCCGGGCCGGGCGGGGGAGCGCGCTCGTGCCCACGGAGAGGGCTGCTGTCCCTTTACAAAGGATAGGCACACGCGTTATCTAACTTAACCCCGTGAGGCTGGTTACATCTCCATCTTGCAGAGTGCGAGTGCGGTGGAGCAGGAGACCACTGCCCAGACCCTGCTTTGGGAAGGACTTCCTGCCCCCAGCTGCCAGCTCCTTCCCGGGTGTGCCTTGCTGTTGAGAGTTGCTTCACCCAAGGGCATGCTCTCTCCTTTCTGGGCACCCCGCGTACAACTGATGGTGGCAGGGACACAAAGGCCCAGGCCCTTCAGCCCATGACAGGGCAGCTCTGCCTTGCGTNCGATCCTATTCCCTCCCCTTCCAGGTCACAAGTGTTGATCCACAGCAAACATTCTGGAGCCCAAACTCCACCTCCACATCTGTTTCCAAAAATTCCGCCTGCTGCACAGAACCCGGGGCTTCTCGCAACACCCAACATCCAGAACCTGAAAACTCAGGACCACTGGTGCCCAAGCCTGGGCTCCTTCCACCGAGTCCTAGTAGCCTTGGAATCTCCACCTCTCTGGGCAGGAGGCCCATTTCCCTGCAGGGAGTGTGATTCACTTTCTGTATGGTAAGTTGCATAGACAGAGTGGAGAGGTTGTCCTGGAATACTTCTGTATCCCGCAGAAGCAGGGCATCTCATGCACAGGGTTCATAGGCTGTAGTTGTGACCGCTGTGGAATGACGGGCATGGAGACCCTTTCCTGAGAGCAGGGTTTGATAGAAGCAAGGAGACAGGGAGCCTACGGTAGTGGAACCTACTGCCTTGGGGCAGGGGGCAGGGGAGGGCCAGACCAGCACCGCAGGGTGCAGGGGTGGGGGAAGGAGGGCCAGAAGGGATGGTGGGCAGGGGGGCACTCAAGACAAACCTCAAACTCTGGCCCAGGAGCCATTGCTTCTTGGCAATGACAGGTGCTCTGCTTCCTCATAAACTTCCTCACAAGCTCTGGAAGGCAGGCAGAGGGCAGAGCGCAGGCGCAATCAGAAAGCTTCGCAGAATGCTCGGAGGCCTTGCTTCAGTGTCCTCATCATCAGGGCGCACTGCGCTCCCCGGACTTCCCAGGGAGCCTGTGGCCCAGTGCCGGGCCTGGAGTCAGAAAATCTACTGCCTCACACAGGAGAGGGTTCAGCCGTGAGAAACAGGGACCCAAAGTACTGGTGGCTTAAACAGCATCCTTTCACACATAAAAATGCTGAGGAAACCAGTCCGGGACCAGTAGTATGGCCACTCTGCAGGCTGTGGCAGAGCCCAGACTCCTTCCAGCTCACAGCTCCATCATCGCTGGGACATAGACCACATCCGTGTGCAAATGGCAGGATGGAGGAAGGGGTAAGGACAAGGGGAGTAAAGCACTGACTGACATTAAGAAAGTTTTCTGGATCCCAAGGAACAAATTGCATCACACGATTACATCTGTCTGCAAGGGATGATGGGAAGTGGTGCTTTTCTTCTGGGACCACATTCCACAGCTAACGACTGATGGGGCAATTTTGGCAATCAAGGAAAAGAGATATGGGGCAACACCAGCAGTCCCAACCCCTGTGTGGTTTCAGATCTACACGTGTCGCTTCCCCGTAGTGAATCTGGGTAAGTCCCTCTGTCTTTCTATGTAAAGGGTGGGATTAAGGCTGTCCTGCCTCCTCACAGAGTTCCTTGGGTGTCAGTGAGACATAGAAATACCTGTGAAATAAGGGCATCTGGGTGGCTCAGTCGGTTGAGCATCCAACCCTTGGTTTCAGCTCAGGTCATGATCTCAAGGCTTTGTGGGTTCAAGCCCCACATCAGGCTCTGCGCTAGCGGTGCCAAGCCTGCTTGGGGTTCTCTCCCTCTCCCTCTCTCTCTGTGCCTCCCCCACTTGCGCTGTGCCCCTGTCTCTCTCAAAATAAATAAACGTTAAAAAAAATACCTGTGAAAATGAAGCAGGATATGTGGACCTCAGCATTTGCTCTTTGCTTCACCAATGTATGCGGATCCCTTCTTGGATTCTCAGATACACTCACCCCCAACTTTTTCCCAACAGGGTACAGATAAAGATAACTAAGTGCTAGTCACCATGGTAGTAGTACTCCCTCACCTTACTTAGAACTCATGAAAATGCTATGAAATAGGCAGTCTTTCAGGGTAGGTTTCTTATTTGCTACTCCACTGCTTTCAAAGACATTTAGATCCGGTGAAGTCTGTTGTACAATCTTAAAATTTGACGTTTGCAATATGGGGAGCAGGGCGTGGGGACAGCCAAATCTGCAGATAGAGGGAGAAGAATTTGGAACTCTGAGCAAACTTGGAGGACAAGAGTGAAGAGATGTGAAGAGAAAGAACTAGAAAGAAAACCAGAAGCTGCTTGTTCGGTGTCGCCAGATAATCTGTAACGTATAACAGACTCGCAAAGTGCTTGCTAAGAGTGGATTTTTGTGGAAAGTGCTGAAAGCCCCTGAGTTTTGAGTGTGGGCTGACAGGGGCAAAGAGGCTGTGGTGCTGGTCCGAAGCCAGGGCAGAGGAGTCCACAGACCATAAGCCCACTTGCGGAGGACTCAGATTTTCACAAACCACGGCCTATGGTCTCGGTCTAAGGCATCAATTTCAAAATCACATTGTGTGTGATTTGGGAGGCGGGAGGCACAAGATGTCCTGAGCCTTTATCTACAGTAAACATTATTATCACTGTGTTAAACATCAAGAAATTGGGCCTCGGAGAAGTCAGGCTGCGGTCACACAGCCAGTAAGCCTTGGCACCAAGGCTCAAATCCATTTCTGTCTAGTGGCAAAGCCAGTGCTCCCAGGCAGTAGTCCTACTGTCCCTGTGCCCGTCCCCACTCCCCCCTGCTCCGTCCCACACACGCTCTGCCAGTCTCACAAGCCCAAGCGTGGCTTTGCCTCCGGATCCACGCACACCTGAGGGGCTGAGCCAGCCGCCAGCCTGCAGAAAGACCACATGCGGCTGGCGTGGGAGGCACGGGGCCCAGCAGACAGGTCCCATGGGTGCCTCCTGTGGCTTCACCTTTCATTTCGACATCAGCTGCCCACAGCTGCACCGCCTCCTGATGCAGGCAGGAAGAAAATCCCCCTAATGGAGGCAGGTGGGAGGCGGCAGCACCCTCATTCAAAGGCAAAGGGAGGTCGGCAGATGCCCAGGACTGATCTGCAGCGAGAGCCCTCCAGCAGAGGGGCTGAGGGCAAGGCCTCCATGGGAGGGACGGGGTCACAAACAGGAGACAGGAAGGCTCTGCACCACCTGGACCACAGTCCTCGAGAGGGGCTGCTCTGGCTACGTCCTTTCTTCAAATAAACTCCGTTCCAGCGCTGCCCAGGGCCAGGCTGCGGAGCTCGGAGCACTTAGTTAGAAAGCCCTCGTTTCTCCGGCTGAGGATGTAGCTTTCAGAGTTTATCCCAGGTTCAGACTTCCCATGTCCTCTTGGGAAGAGGACTGATTTCGATTCTGCAGGGATGAAGAGAGAACTCCTCCTCCCCACCTTCCCCCAAATACATACCCTTCCAAAAATAACCGAAACAAAACCCCTAATTGTTGAAAATGGGTTTTACTTTTTTCTTTCGGACTTTTTGTTTTCTTCTGTGCTACGGAAATCAGAATAAAGCTCAAGAGAACAAATAGTTCCTTTAGGCTGGGCTGGAGCCTGGCACGCCTCAAGATTTAGAAGTGTGTGTATGGGCAGGGGCGGAGGGTGGGGGGTGACCTCACACTGGCCCTCGTGCAGGGCAGGAAAACAGGACACAAACCCTGCCCTAGCTGCAGGCAAGCTGAATATCCCCCTGCAACCTCCCCTCCCCCCCCCCAGGGGGAGGGGGGGGCAGGAAGCTACAGGGACCTCCAGGGCTCCTGTGATCCGGGTAATTGCTCTCCAGTCCACACACAGCAACCACCTCCCCAGCATAAGGAGAAAGAGAGTGCTCTGCTGAAGGCCAATCCCGAGGCCCAGGCTTCCCCCGCTGGCCCCACATCCTCCCTATCCCTTCATCGCCCTGTCCTCCCACGCCTGTCCTCATACAGCTGGCTCAAGTACAGAGCGAAGTTCAAGCACAGATGAAGGAAACAGCAGCGTTCAGAGGTCCACGCAGTCTCCTGAGTCTCCCGCCTTGGGACAGGAAAGCCTCCCCTTGCTGGGTGGTCTCTGCTCCCTCTACCCTCAGCCCTCCTCCTCAGAGCGAAGCTTCCCTGCTTCCTGCTTCTCACTCCGGCCCAAGGCTGAGTATCTTCTCCGTACTCCTTGTCACTGCTAGAGAGGAAGTGTCTTCCCGCTTGGCACCCAAGCCCAACTCCTCCAACTCCGGGGCAAAATTATCTAGACCCTCACCTACCATGACCTAATCAGCCCATACCCCTACCCCTTCTGTGTCATGCCTCCTTTTCTCGTAGTCTCACATTTTGAGCAATTCGTCTAAAATTCTCTTAATTGGGTGCCTGGGTGGCTCAGTCCCTTCAGCATCTAGCTTCAGCTCACGTCATAATCTCGTGGTTCCTGAGTTTGAGTCCTGCATCCGGCTCTCTACTATGAGTGCAGAGTCGGATTTGGATCCTCTGTTCCCCCGCCCCTCCTCCACTTGAACCCGCACACGGTCTATCTCTCTCTCTCAAAAATAAATAAAACATTAAAAAATAAATAAAATAAAAATTGTATATACAAAATTTTATATAAAATAATAAACAAAATTTTAAAATAAATAAAATAAGAATCTCCTAATTCTCTCACCACCTCCCTCGTCACCACAGCCCAGCCCAAAAGGAAGTACACGGAATCCATCAGCACCACTGAGTAGAGCTCATCTCTTTTTCTGACTCATCTTCTTGTAGTAAGTTTGCGTAGAACATTTCTCGTGAACAATCTTTTCCATGTTGTTATAAATCCATTCTAACTCTGTCCCGCTCTTTGTCCTCACGGAAATCCTGCCATCTCTCTGAGGCTTCACCTGTGTGACCAGTCTTACATGCCTCCCTTAACTGGCACCGTCTGGTATTGGAAGACACCCACCGGCCTGTGTGTTCCTCTGCCACACCCACATTCACAAGGGGTGGCCTGTGTGGCTCATCCCCAAAGGAACAGACCACTGTGTAGAGAAGAGGGAGTTACAGAAATGTAAACTCTGGAATAGGAGCTAAGAGGAGGAATGAAGGGCAGACCCCTGGCCTCAGAAGGAGGAGTGAGAACTCCCAAACTGCTCCGAGGCACATGGAAAGTCCAGTGACTCCCAGGAGATCCCATAATCCCATCCCTAGATTCTCTGATGTACCTGCCAGTATCACCTGGCTCCCAATGACCTCGGGTGAAGGGCCCCATACCTCTGCTCCCTGAAGGAGCCCCCTGTATATCAGTAGTAGCTGCCGGCCTCACTCTTTTAGACTTCCCAGCCTCGCATGTCCACAGTCAGCAATCACTGGATTATCCGTAGTCAAGAGACACATCAAAAAATACAGACGACAGTCACCAAAACCTGGAGAGAATAGTAACAACAGCAGCATCAACAAGGCTTACTCCTTGAGAGCTTAAAGCAATGTGGGTTATATGTCACAACCAAGCTGTGACCAGATTTCTACAGTATAAAGACTATGACACTGTGAAGAAAGGCAAGGTAGGGAGTTGTTGGCACTTGATTCTCCTAAGTAAGGTTTTTTTATTCCTGCCCTTCCCACTCGCTTTTTAACAAAGGTGACCTGCCAATGGGCTTCCATCCAGTGGGTATCTACTGCCCAGCACCCATCCCCCTTTCTTGGGTACTGGCACCACAGTTTATTTTCATTTGGAAAAAGAAAGTCATCTGTTCCTTATTGTCAGCCCTTGCAGTTTGGGTGGGACTGACCCCATTTCAGGCTCCAGGGCTGGGCAGTAACCCAGTTCTTAGCAAGTGGTTCAAGTGTACATAATGACCTAAGTGAACCAAAAGACACAATCTCAGGCTTTTTTTTTTTTTTAAGGAGGAGGAGGAGGAGAGGAGAACTGAAAGGGAAGAAATATCTTTTCTCTTCATTAGGGTTGCTGAAAGGGTAGATCTAGAGAATCAAGCAGCCAGCTTGCCACTCAGAGGGAAAAACCTGCCTGAGAATGAAGTTAGTACAGAGAGAAGAAAAGCTGAGAGCTGAAGAAAGACATTGTTTAAGTCCCTGGATCAAGCCCTATCTGAAGCCCAGATTGCCCATGGACTTTTTCGGTTGTACATGCTAAAACAATTTTTTTAATTCTGTTAACTTGAGTCTTATTTTTTATGACTGCCACCTAACTCAGAACTTTTGTCTCTGTTTTCTAGATTAAAAAAGAAAAGCTGGAGCTTAAAGGAGCTAAGTACCCTACCAAGATGGCATACGCTAACTACCGACTGTCAGAGTTTGGGTATGAGCCCAGACATTCCTGACTCCAAGTCTTAACTACTATACTCTACAACCTCCCATTGCATCCTTTCTCCCATCCTTTCTCTCTAGGTCCCAGACCTAACTTTGGTAAACATTTAGCAGCTAACCATTCTGGGACATTTGGCATCATCACCGAGTACCCAAAGCCAGTGACTCCCGCCAACCTTGGTTAGACCACAGCCCATACCTACTCTTCCTTCTTGGCTCCACTAGAGCTCCAGTTTGGGTTTTGAAGGCCATGGCTTCAAATGTGGACCTGAAGGCAGCTAGGAGGTAAGCATGTTCTGCAATCTGCATCTTACCTTGTTTTTGCTTTATAGCCACAACATTTTCTGCAATTGCTAATTGGCCCAGAAGCTACTGGAGTGCTCAGAGGCAGAGAACTATCCATAGATGACTGTTTGGCAAGACTGTCTCTGTTTTAGGTTGGCATGGATCACCCAGCTTCAGCTCAACTAGGGCAGAGGAGCATTGAAAATACCCAACCGGATGGGGTGAGGTAGCAAAACACTTATAGCCCATACCCATTAGGACAGTCCCTGAAAAGGGAGCCTCCAAATGCCATGCTGGGCATGATCCTCCCTTCTTTCTCCCAAACGCCAACCAGGAAAAGGCTGGAAAAATTAAGGTAAACTTCTCTGGGTAGATCATAAAACAAAAGTCCAAAAACAAAAAAAAAGGCAGTGGGGGCAAAAGGTGTCTTAAAACTGTGATCTTAGCAAAGTGCCTGAGCCATGGGGAAAGTTCTCCGGATGAGGCTCTGGAGGAATGAGAACTCATATTCTGAGTCACCATTTGGGGATCTGGGTTTCAAATGATAACTACTCCTAACCAATTTATTATAGAATCAACACACAATTATCAGCAAAGTATGTGTTTGTGTTTAATCTGTTCAAAGGATTACTCTAGGAACCGAGGCCAGATTGAGAAGATTGCCTTTAATCAGAGGCCAAATTAAAGTTTGGCTGCTGTGGCATTTTGCTAAGCATTATTCAAATGCCTCTAATGTAACAGTTGAAATGAATGTTCATGCTTAATTTGAATACTGCTTAGCTCCGCAGGGAAACCTCCCACCCGCCGCAAAAGGAATAAAATCATAAAATGTCACCCATACAAAGTAAAGCTACCAGTATGCATACATAAGCTTATGGCTGGCTCAGAGCTCTTGTTGAAGCACCAAATATTTTTTCTGGGTGACCAGCAATATTGTGTTTAACACCTAAAAATAATTTCCTTGGCTCAGAATATCCTCAAATCATTGAAAAATTTATGCATTTTCTTTGGATGGAAATAACAAAAACCAGCCGAGGATACAAAAACAATTCCCTCCGGTTGAAAAGAATTGAAAGGCTTCCATCCCATCATGAGTATAACAAAGAGACTCACAAAATACTTTTGAGAAGAATCTGCTCAATTGCCCTTTGACCCGGAGACCATTTGATCATATGCTGGCTTCTGTGACATTTTTGTTTCATGCTTTCATTTAATTGTTCACTCTTATTAAACTGCTCCCCCATAAAGTACATGCAAGCCTATATCCTATGGTTCTTTCAACCCACAGTGGCACCTAAGTAATGCCTGAGATCAGAAAGGGAACAAAACAAGCAGTCTGAATCCGTGAATAAATAGTGAATGTCTTCAGTTCTCCTAAGTACTCTGTTCTGCCTCAGGCAGTCAGAGAGCATGAGGAGCCTGTGGTTTTACTATCATGAGGCAAGTGCATACCCTACAGCCACGCTCCCTTCTCCTTGCGGTAATGTGCCCAGCCTTGGGGAACTAGTCCTAGTTAATGTGAGGGAGTCGTGGCAGTAATGTCTTGGTATATATATATATATATATGTCATGTCTGGTCAATGAGATGTAAAAGAAATATTTTTCCCCTGGTAAAAGAGAGTGCTGTACAGGAGAAGACCCTCTTTGCCCACCTTGCTACTTTCCTATGTTCGACACTGTCTCTGAGAATGTGATGCCTGGCACTGAAGCAGCCATCGTGGGACCAAGAGACAGATTTGAAGACTCGAAGTCCTTAAGGTGTATGCCAAGGATGTTAGAAGGGCTAGAAGGATGGAAAGAGTCTGGAGACTTAAGAAAATAACCGGAGAGCTAAACCAACCATGGGACCACTTGCTTCTAAACTCCTCTTTATGGCAACAATAACTGCCCTTACCCTCAGTCCCCATCAGACAGGGTTTCTGTTACTTGCAGCTGAAAACATTCTAATTGATCCATATCACTCTCATTTACATTAGGAGTAGCCGTGTCTCCCTTCTTCTTCTAGAAGGGAGAACTATGGTAAAATGGAAAGCTTTGGAGCCAAAGGCACTCCATCAGTCAGAATTCTGGCTGAGAAACCCTGAGCAAGTTTTTTCACTTGCAGAGTGTCAGTATCACTAACTGGGAAACACAGATAACAGTGAAGACTTCATAAGCTCATTATTATAAAAATAAATAAATAAATAAACAAAAGATGGTGAGAATTTCACATGTCACAGTCTAGCAAGTAGGAGGTGCTCAATAAATGTCAACTGCCTTTGCTGGCTTTCCCTCCACATGCCCCCTGTGTGGGGCAGAATATTCAGTGAGTTTTGGGGGAATAGGGAAACGGAAGGTCAAGAAAGAATGATTTTTCACCATCTTTCTTATTTGGAGACAAGGGCAGAGATAGGGACAGCTGTCTGTGTGGGAGGCTGAAGCTGAAAGAACAGCTTCTGAACCACAGGCCTATGTAAGTTGCCTCTACACAAACAAATCCCCTCATTTAGTAGTTGCGATGGCCTTTTGTTGAGCCTGGTGCCTCCTGTGACTCAGCCTCCCTGCCACACCATCTGCCCAGCGCCTCAATAGAGACCTACTCCTTCTGAGCTGCTTCAAGCCAAGGGAGTCTGTTGCCCACAAGCTACCCGCAGCTGGGAGTCTTTAAAATGTGGACTCAACTGCTCAGTGGGCAGTGATCCGAGTGGGCGCGCACGCCCTGGCAGCCTCCAGGCACTGTGGGCCTGTGGACAAGCAGCATACAGTCTACAGGTCTGTAGGCTGGATTCCAAAGCCGGCTTCTTGGCCATTCCCATTCCCTCTCTGGGCACATATCAAGACGCCCTCCCCCCGCATACACACATACACATGCACACACACAAACATGCAGACACATTCCCACTTCCTGGTGAGGAAGCACAGTGATAGCTAGCCTCTGAGGAGCTGGACGCCTATCTTCAGCCACACTCCCTCCTCCCTCCCTTCTGAAGGCAGGGGACCATGTTCATCTAACTCACCAACTCAAACTGCATACCCTAGACTGAGAGGCAGGGCAGAATAGTGATTAAGACTTTCCACTCCCAGCTCCAGGAATTACAACTTATGAAACATTGAATGAGTTATCTAAACTCTCTTAGGCTCTTTTATCTCACCTGGAAAATGAGGATAAGAATAGAATTGTTGTAATGATGTATTTAAATGTGCTTAGCACTGTGCCCAGCATGTGGCATATGCTCAACAAAATAGATTCTCCAAATCTCAGTGCACACTTAGTAAGAGAAAGCTTCGCCTGCCATAGAAAGACTCCAACATATGGCCCATTCAGTCTGCCATTTTAATAGGTCGTGGCTCATAAGACTAGCATTTCCACCAGACCAAACTATTTGTTGTTGTGCATGCACTTGGGATTTAAGGGATTCAACAATGAATGAGGATCCTTAAGAGCATATACTACAGAGGAGGAAACAAACTCAAAGGCAAAACTATGTCTTAAATTGTGACAAATCCTATGAAGGAAGAGGGAACTGAGAATGAATACAGAGTGAGCAGTGGAGTGGGCGTGGGAATGCCATTTTATCAGCGAGGCAGATAAGACCTCTTGCTGAGAGAATGACGTGTAAACACGTAGGAGCTCAGTGTCCCTCACATCACTGCTAGTTGCATGAATAAATGCTCTCCCAGTCAGAGTGGCACTGATAGAAAGATGGATCCTCAGGGCAGAAGATGATGCGCTCTCTTGATGGGACATCAAGGCCCTGCAACCTCACCTCCTGGGGAACAGTCTGTTCCGTGACCATAACCTCCAGAACATGACTGGATTTCAAAGGTCTTGTCTTATACCTTTCTCCCCCTAAGTGTTCTCATAAAGTGTCTGGTCCCACGGCACAAGTCAAATAGCAGTGGGCTTTGATGAGCATATTTTCCCAACAATCCTGGAATTTAGGCTATTGAGGTTCAAGCTAACTTTCTGCTCGATCCCTCACTGGGCTCCATTCTGCAGGCTTAACTTATCTAGCTTGTGTTTTGGTGATACCACTCATTTAGAGATTTTTCTAAATCTTGTTCTAAACCAATTTTTTGAAGTCCTTTAAATTCAAGGGACCACTTAGGAGAGCTCACACTATGTATACATATCCATATATAAAGAGAGGGAAAAAAGTCATTGGCAGAATCATATCAGCTTTTTCTTTTTTTGATTACAGACTTGTATGGAATATTACTAAAGCACACCATGCATGGTACATTTCCAGTATTATTCTTTTGCTTTCCAGTTCACTTCCGTTTTCCTACTTGATATCCAATATGCTGCAAGAGTAATTTGGTACTACTAAGTTTTTTGCCTGAGGCTTTGTACTGGTCAAACCTTCCTTCCCCCATCATCCTTTAACCGATTTGTATTAGGTTCATGCTTCTCCTTCCCTTGAAAGTATTCCCAACCTCTGCTTGTGGGCACTTCCAGCCTCTCTATAGTCATTGATGCCTTAAGGAATCTTCAGGGACCATTCATTTGTTCAGTTGTTTAGTGAGCACCTACTACGTGTAAGCCCCTGAGCTATGAGAATAAAAAATGATGAAGACATACTGTTTGTTATTATTCTGTGGCCTTAAGAATCTCAGTCTCTGGTAAACAGACAAGAACATGTCACCACGTTAGTTAGGTTCTGTAATTCAAGTGTGGACAAAATATTGTGGAAATAAAGAGAAGGGAGGGAATAATTCATATTAAAAAGTACAGCCCCGTACAACAACATCTGAGCCATATCGGAGAAGGGCTGCAAGGGCTTGAATCTTCCTATGCAAATAGCTCGTGCTAATGTTCAGGGTGTGAGTGAGCACAGTGGGCATCTGGAGAACTGGAAGTGAGTCACACTGTCTGCAGCACAGCACATGGGGACAGTGGGAGAAAACAGGGACAAGGACGAGAGCAGTCTGATAAACGCTAGGCACAGGGCGCCTGGGTGGCTCAGTCAGCTAAGTGTCTGACTTCGGCTCAGATCATGATCTCATGGTTCATGGGTTCATGCCCCATGTTGGGCTCTGTCCTGACAGCTCAGAGCCTGGAGCTTGCTTCAGATTCTGTGTCTCCTCTCTCTCTGCCCCTCCCCTGCTCGCTCGCTCTCTCTCTCAAAAATAAACAAACATTTAAAAAAATAAGTTAGGAGCAAAATGCAGATCAATTGAGTAGCCAAAAGAAAAATGGCTGTAATTGATTGTAAAACATTAAATAACTAAAACCCCTCAAGTCCACAGTGATAGTAAAAACAGTAACACACCCTTATTTGAGGCCACTAGAGGCAATTAATTACACTAACTTCTGATTCCAAAAATAGGTAATAGAAGGAACAAAGTAAACATTTATACTGCCTTTCAAAAGGAAGTATAATTCATCACTAGATCATGAGGGTTAGGTGTCCTTAGGAAAATACCAGATAGCATATGTAAAGGAAATGCCAAGTTCAGAAAGTCACTATTTTGTATCCCACAGTGAAATAAAGGACTTGGCCAAATGTCATCAATGGATGCTAAAACCTTGGGATGAAAGTTTAAGGAAACAGTATCCTCATAGTAAGCTCAGAGATTACCTACTAATTGTGATCGTCATCTTTTTGAAAAAAAAAATTTTTTAATGTTTATTTATTTTTGAAAGAGATAGAGTGCAAGTGGAGGAGGTGTAGAGAGAGAGGGAGGCAAGGAATCCAAAGCAGGCTCCAGGCTCTGAGCTGCCAGCACAGAGCCGAGTGCAGGGCTCAAAACTACAGACCATGGGATCATGACTTGAGCTGAAGTTGGATAACCAACCAACCGAGCCATCCAGGTGCCAAAGAAACAGCAAAACAGATGGACACCTGTCACTGTGCCTTTGGAAGTGATATATTATGATGTAAGCAGCCTTGTCTACGTTATATTCTTGCTAAGGGCATTTCCTCTGCATCCCTCAGTTTACAAGAAGTATAGGAGACAGGGGGAGAAGCTACACCAGGAAGAAGCATTCAGACATATTCAGAATTTGGGACATCCCAGAAGACAACTGGCTTAACATCGTCAGAAAGTCAATATCATGGGGGGGAAAAAGTGAGGAGATTATTTTTGTTTTAAAGAGACTGAAGAGATAACTAGATGAGTGACTGAACATTATTTAATCTTGACTTTAAAACTAATACTGTAAAATATTCTTGGAAACAATGGAGAAATTTAAGTATGGACTCAATACTAGATGGTATTTGTTTTTTTATTTATTTCTGAGAGAGAAGGAGACAGCGTGAGCAGGGGAGGGTCAGAGAGAGAGGGAGACACAGAATCTGAAACAGGCTCCAGGCTCTGAGCTAGCTGTAAGCACAGAGCCCGATGCGGGGCTCGAACCCACGAACCGTGAGATCATGACCTAAGCCAAAGTCGGATGCTTAACCAACTGAGCCACCTAGGCGCCCCCCATTCTAACCTCTTGAGCTCACCTTATTCCTTGATGGCAGAAGCCCCCACCCACGAGAGATGCTGAAAAGTGCTGTTTCCCTGAAACAGAGTGCGGGAGTGTGACCCATTTCCGGCCCAAGGAACCGGACTCAGGTCTCCTGAGATCCAGCAGGGACTACTTGGCAGATTTTCTTCCTTGATGAAGACAGGGAAATGTGAGAAGATACCCTTCCCCTCCTTCCTGGCTGCCCTTACGTGCAGCTGGGGAATCATGAGGGAAAAGCCAAGAGAAGAGGAAGCAGGAGGTGTGGACCAGAGCCCTGATATGGAGCCATTGAAACAAGCCTGCAACTTCCCATCACCAGACTGCTTGTTATAGAAGAATTACCTCCTTTTTCCCAAATCATTCAGATTCAGGTATTGAAACTTTGAACCGATCCTAACCTTAGAATAAAGCAGTTAAAGGAAGCCTCAGCCACCGTTCTGAGCCACCCAACCCTAGCTAGTCCAGCTCCTAACTGAGCTCTGACAGCAGGTTGTAGTCTGGGATTGCCAAGAAGGCTCACACTCATGCCAACTCTGATTGGCTGTGACTGACTAATGTGCTGCGCTGAGGGGTCTGAAAAGGCCTCAATCCAGGTTCTGTGGAAAGAAGTGCCTAGATTCACAGTACCAGATATCTGCTTGGGTCTCATGTTTACCATTGCAAGTATGGGTGGAGTCTGGAACCGGCAGACCTGAGTTGAGTTCTGGCCCTACTGCATACCACTTGTGTAGTTTGGATCAAGTCACTTAACCTCTTTGAGCCATCTTATGGGACAGCTGTCATAACTGAGATAATGTAAGGGAATGTGCCTTGGGAAGCATGAAGTGCCACACAGATGGTGGCTACTTTGTCTTATATTTTTCAAACCTCAGCTGAGAACCAAGTTGACAGGGGAAGGAGGAAGGAATTCAAGATTTGAGCCTTGGAGAGTAGGTAACCAGAGAATGCTCATCTGGGGTACAGAAGCACGAAGTCAGAGTTCCAGATAAAAATGAAATCAGTAGAACTGAGTTATGACCTGGAATGGTGAAATATAGTTGAAGAAGATGCCAAAAGCAGAAGTGAAGGTGCTAAGGACAAAGAGAGATAAAAACCACAGGCTGAATAGCCTGGGTTCTCTTATTTTGTTTAGGTTTTGCTTTTTGTTTTGTTGTTTTGCTGCCCCGACACCTGAGGGATATGTAACATCAGTAACAGTAGCTCATCAAGGCCTAGGATCTCAAGGGGTGAGAAGGCAGAAGTTTACAAAATCTTCAAAAGGGGCAAATGAGGGCAAAGCTCCCTCCTTATGTGAGGCCACCGCAGAGCAGTGTGCCTGTCTGCCTTGTGGCAAATCAATGGAGGAGGCCAGAGGTAGAAAGCCCCACGTGTAAGGAAACACAGTCAGAAGTTGAAAAAAGTTCCAGTAGGCCATGGGCAGCAAGTCTATTTTGCTCTCCTCCCTCACCCATGGCATAGTCACATCCAGCACACTTCCAAAAAAGCCCAGCCAGTAACAAGTTTAGAAATCAAAAGACTTTTTATAATACAACTCAAAGTTGAGAAAAAGGCCAGGGCCTCCTCGCCTAATGAGAATTACTCCAAGAAGCCCTCACTTTTCAGGTTATTAAAAGCCTAATTGCCCTGTGAACTCTGATCTAGAGGTCAGAGGGTGAAAAGAGACTTTCTTTTAGTTCCCATGTTGATGTAAAGCACTCTGCAGCCTAAGCAGGAAAAGGGAAAAAAGAAATGGATTGACTGACAATCCCAGGCAAAATCTGAGAAGAGGCTGAAACCTAGGAGGGGGGCAGAATTCAAAGTTCTATTTGTTCACAGCTATATTTCTAATGTCTACAACCACGACTGGCACATTCAATGAATGAATGAGCCCATGGGAGGTAGTGAATCCCAGATCAGGAGGAACCCGAGGGGAGGGCCGTGAAAAGGGGCCCCGGGAAGTGGAGGCTCCACACCCATGAAAAAGCAAGTGTGTGAAGTGAATTGGGCAGAGAGCCTCCCCCAATACATAGCTCCAGAGGAGTCAGCATGAATCCCAAAAGAGGCTGGAGCCTGAAAACGAGGCTGCTCTCCATACCGATTTGCACTCCACATATCGCTAGTAGTGAGGCTTTGGAGGTTTTTTAATTGTTTTTTAGTTGAAAGCATTCAAAATTGGGGGATTCTACATAAAAATCCTGATTCCTCCCTCTCCCCTTTGAAGATGTGGTGATGCGAGGCCTGCACTCCCCCGGGGGAAACAATCTAGGCCTGCAGACCAGCTACACACAACTGCCCCTCTGCCCCCAGGCTCACACAAGAGGGAAGAAGGCGGGAAGACATGTGAAGATGGTGTGAAGACAGAAGACGACCATCTACAACCCAGGAGAGAGGCCTTTGGAGACTAACCTTACCAACACCTTAGTCTGAGACATTCTAGCCTCCAAAAGTAAATTTGGAAGTAAATTTCTGGTGTTTAAGCCACCCAGTCCGTGGCACTTTGCTATGGAAGCCCCAACAAACTAATACATCTATCCTTACAAACAAATTTGGCCTATTTTGCAAATTTAATTACAAGACTAGACCGGAGGCATTTTTATGTAAACTGTGTTTTAAATTCATTCATTCATTCCATATCTGAACACCTACTATGCTCTGAACACTGCATATTTATTGACTGGAGCCTTTTCTCAAATAAACTAATTTTAGTATCTTGTCATTTAACAACCCAACTATTTTCTGCTGGGCAGCTTTATGTAGCATTCTGTCCTTTGCTGCTGCTTCTCCTGATTAATACAATTAACCTTCTTATAGATGTGTTAGGAACAGCATCAGAAACCCTAGTTCTCAACTCTGGCTGGACAAAGGAGTCACTTCGAATGTTTCTAAATAGTATACCTGTGCCTGGATTAACCCCTCCCCACATTCTGATTTAGTTGGCATTTGTGCAGAGCTCTGGCAGCATCGCTAAGTGTCCCAGATAATTCTAATGTGCAGCCAAGGCTGAGCACTGTGACTCCAGTTTGAATGGGACTTGAATGTCACCTCTTGCTACTCAAAGTAGTTCACAAACCACCAGCACGGATATCACCTGGAATTTTGTTAGAAATGCACCATCTCCTTTTCCACCCTGAACTACTGAATCAGAATTTGTATTTTAAGTTTCCTCATACAATTCAGATGTACTCTAAAATTTGAGAAGCACTGGATTTATACGAAAATCACCTGGAAAACTTGTTAAAAACAAGAACTCCATGGCTTCATTATAGAACCACAGAATCTCAATATCTGCTAAGGGCTTGGGAATCAGAATTTTGAATATCGTGAGACAGCTAGTCAAACAAGGGCCTGAGACCTAGCAATCACTCGAAGCCAACGTATACATCCCCTCAACTACCCAGCTTTGGCTTAACCTTCCAATTCTTTTTTAAACATAAAAATTATAACAGAGATACAGACTTTTATTTTTCCATCATGCATGCAAGCTTACAACTATTTATACTGTTTAGGAACAAAGGAATAATTGCATTATTAGCAGGATGTCAAATTAGCAAGTAAGACAACCAGTTACTGATTACTTTGGGGAGGTTTTTACAGAACACAGCAACAATTTCCAAATTATACTTTCAAGACCAGAGTTATGAGACCAGACAAGCTGATGGTATTTCTAACAGTCACACAAGTCTCCATCTTTTACAGGCAAAAGAGACTGATATTCTGGTGAAGGGTCTCGAGTAAGCACCTTACCAAATCAGTCTTTGAAAGATTTATAACACAACAGTCTCTCTCCTTTTGCAGATGCAGGGAAAAGGGAGC
Source organism: Crocuta crocuta (assembly GCF_008692635.1). NCBI lineage: Eukaryota > Metazoa > Chordata > Mammalia > Carnivora > Hyaenidae > Crocuta > Crocuta crocuta. Next base: position 8,669,352 of record NW_027533334.1, on the reverse strand, counting down.
ATATTTTCATCTCTTTTTGAGTACTCCCTGTTAATCTTGAAGATTTTCACTTCTAAAGCCCATTTCTAGAACTTCATCAATTAACACTCAAAGCAAAAAGCAGACCTGATGTGATCATGACAGTGCACCCCACCACTGTCACCACCAAAAGAAAGTCCTGATCTCCCAAAGTAGTCAAGGCTGAACTGGTACAGTGTCCGACTTTCCGTCAACAATACAGGTGGGGAGAGAAGATACGAGGTTGATCATAATTGATGTAGCTAGGTGATGGATACCTAGGGTCCAGGGATCATCCTCTCCTCTTCTGTGCATGTCTGAAAATGTCCACAATAAACAGAAAAACGTTTAAAAAAAAAAAAAAAAAAAAAAAAAAGCAGACCTATACAGCTACATACTCCCATTAGGCAAAATGGGGAAAGTGGTAAGATTTTACTTATGGCAAGATAAGCAGCATAGAGCATCAATCTTCCACATACGCAAGGCCACACCTAGAACAAAAGAGAAAGCATCCAAAGTAACATTATTCTGTTTTGGGTTTGCTTCTGTGATTTATAAAATCCACTAATGATGAGTTAATGACTGGTCAAAACTTGGGGCAAACCTACATCTAGGCACTGTGTTGGCCCATGATCCCTTTAACTCTCCCCTCCTCACTCTGCGGAAGGTCCCTCCCTGTCCCTGCATCACTGAGAAGAGCTAGGCATACTCTCCCTGAGGCTTCCTCAGCCATTTCTATCTGATTCTTCAGGCCCATCTCCACACCAGGTTCATGCCTACTCTTGTTTTTGCTCCCAGTGCCCTGCCTGGCACATCCTCTCTACAATTTTGCGCCAGGGCCTCCCCAGCCTTTGGGGAACTCAGAACAAGGTCTCTCACAAGGAAAGGGAGTTACAGTCTTAACGCGGCACCCTTAGGGATGTGAAGGAGAAAGAAGGCCGAGCTCAGCTTTTATACCCACTGGAAGTGCGCCTTGGTGACCCAGAACAGATTCTGCCCACCCCGGCCCCAGGCCTCCGGACAAAAGCCTACTCCTAAAGGTATCTCAAGGTACAAGTGGAGACAGCAAAGGGCTGCTGAGGGTAGAAAGCTGGGGAACGAGGGCCAGATGGCCAGTGGCTACCACAGAAGAGGAAACAATAGGAGGCAGCTGGGTCTTAAGGAGCACACACAAAAAGTTGGAACAGGGGTAAACACTAGACCACAACACTGCTGCCTTGGGGGCTTATAATTCTTGTTAGCCATGAAAAGAATTTTCAACTTTAGAATTAATAGAGTGCATCCAGGAGTTGGGACCGAGATCTGACCACAGACCTTGGCCTTCTGGTTTCCACTGCCCTCTGTCAGCTCAATGTGTGAGTGTGCACAGCAAGTCCTAGCTGTCTCACTAGCTGTACGCAGGAAACCCTGGTTTTTCCGTTGTTTTCGCTCTCTGAGCTGTAGTAACATTGAAACAAAAAGGGAAGGAAGGGAGGAGTAGAGGAGGAAGAAAGGAGGACAGGAAAGGAAGGGACGGAAGAAAGGAGTGAAGGAAGGGTAAGTAAGGAGGTATGGAGGTGTGAGATGAAGTAGACACAGGCCCATAGATCAAAAATCTCTCTTCCCGCAACCCCACTATAGCACTCTGGTCATATGCTAGCCAGGGATGAGAGGAGTTGACAAAGGTGCCTAGATTGTATGTGGGTTCAGTCCCCACCCTCACCTGAGCCACAGCATGATGACAGTGAGCACATGTCCACATACCTGCCCATCAGTCTGGCAGGCAGTAGGGTTCCTGGAAGCCTGGGGAAGGTAGGTGTGTCTCATGCACTGGCAGGGGGCCTTGGTCCACAGGCAGTTCTTGAGGTCCTCATTGACCGGGAAGCCAACTAGGGCCAATTGCAACCTAGACAAATCTCAGTGGCCTGACAATGATGGGGCACATGATAGACCCTGACGAAGGTTCATCAGAAGGGCCCAGAGGCAGGAAGAGACCCATGATGGTATAGAACACATGGCATTATGCTTCTCACTCTTAACCTCATCCATGCCCAGCAGTCAAGTGCTATTCCGCACATCCAGTGGGGCAGCATAGGCCCCTGGCCAAAGCTAGAGATCCAGTAGATGGTGGAACCTTGGCTGGTGGCCCCAGGGCCTTGGAACAATCAGTTTTGGCTGATAGCCAATACCATGTGGGCTAGCTTCATTCTGCAGTGGCAACAGAAGAACCCACCAGAGATGGCACGCATGGCCAGCATGAACATAAAGCTCAGCAAGTCTGCTGCCCGGAAGCAGCAGAGCCCGAGAATGCACTGGTCCTCGTGGAGGATGACTCATGAGTGTCCATGTGAAAGACAGCTGGGAAAGGCCACAGCTGAGAACACGGTCCAGGCAATGTAGACAAAGGCAGCACACATTTGAAGCATGTGTGCTTAACGTATAAACAGTAGGGGTGAGGTCATTTAACATGTAACACTAACGTGAAAAAAGCAAGAAGGCCACAAAGGGGCAAAAGAACATGATCATAAATACCATATTCTTGTCACTGAAGTCCAAAGGGAATTACGAGTGCACAGAGGCCAACATGAAGAGAAGGCAGACGGCCAAACACGTGTGGTTAGCTAGGCACAGGTCTAACAGGAGGTAGTTGGGAGACTGGTGCCAAATCAGTCGGACTTGTTTGCCCCAGGCTCAGGGGTCTCCACTGGCTGCTTGGCTGGACCTTGCCTGCCCTCCTTTCCTTTCTCTGCACGGGCCCCTTCACTCATAAGGTAGTACTGCAGGGGATTGGGCCACAGTTCCTCGTTGATGATCTCCACAATCTTGTCGGACTCAATGGAGCTGTGGTTTGAAAACCACCCAAAGAAGCTACGGCTGTTGTCTGGGTTCCCCTGGCTTAAGGTCTGGAGATCATGTCCTGGGAGCCACTGGATTGGAGTAGAGCGAGACACCACCTGACCCGAAGGCCCACACCCATACTCCTTGATGAGCACCTTATTTTGGAAATAGGGGTTGCGCCCAAAGTAGAACTTGATTTTGTAGCCCAATCTGGCGAGGCCAAGCTCTTCCACCTCCAAGCTGTTCAAGTAGCTGAGAACCTCTTTATCTTGGTTGTTCAGAAAGGAGGATAGCTGGGGGTGGTTCTGAAAAGCCTGCCCCCAGAAACCTGGGATGTTCTGGATGAGGAGGTTCCTGCGCTCTAAGTGATGCAGTCGCAACTGCCCGAACTTCCGCGAGAGCCGAAGGTAGGCCCTGTCCGCCTGCGCGTTCATGGTCTCCAGCTTCAGCTGGACGGTCTCGAGCGTATCCATGCGGCCGTCTGTCGCCAGGGGCCCCGACCCTGCATCCCTCTCCACCTTCGTCTCCTCTACCACAGGGGAGGAGACACTCTCCCCCGGAGCCCCTTTCTTCAGCTTCCCACCTGCTACGGCCTGCGGTCCCCTCCCCGCTGCGCTACAGGTTTCTGAGGCCTTCTTCCCGGCAGCACCGCGCCGATTTCCAACGCGGGGGCCATTTTTTGGCCTTGCCACCGTTCCCACGGTTCCCACGAAGACCGTGTCTGTCGCTAGGCGCTCCGAGAGGGACGTGGCCTTCNCCTGGGCCTCCTCCCCGAGCCTCTGGCACTGTGTTGGGTCCGGGTCGTGGGGGGCGTCGTCGGGAGCAGCGCGAACTCGGGCTTTGCCTCGGCCTTTGCCCCGGCTTTTGGCGCGGGACGACTTTCTACCCCTACTTCGGCCGCTCATGGTGGCGGCGTAAGCGGCTTCAAAGCCACGCTCCGACCCTGCGGCCCCTGGCGCCGGCTCGCGGTTGCTACTGAGCCGGCCTCTCCATGGCAACCGCCGACGTCACGACTGTACGACTGTACCCTCGCGCGAGGACGGGCTGCGCGCGGTGATTGGCTCCGCCGCCGCAGCTGCGCAGGAGCCCACCCTCCCAGACCCCCTCTCCGGCGTCGCGTCCTTCCTCGCTTTGTGTGTAATGGGCGCGTGTGCCTTCCTTCAGGTTCTTCGCCTTGGCCTCATTTGTGCCCGCTGGGTCTCATAGGACATGTCAAATTCCTCTCATGCAAGACAGATGGCGACAGTTATCACGGGTGTTCCCCGCCCCCCATCATCTACTTTCTAAACGAAACATCTTCAGTTCCTTCAATTATCTCTTGTGACATTTGCCAGGACGAAACTGCTCTTGGTCCCTGTGTTTCCTCTTGGAAAGCCTTTGCTGAGGGATTTGCCATGGTGCCTTAACTTCAGAGAATGTGAAGGTGGGTACCATAGTACCAGACCACAAGACGACTTGATAGGTGGTGGGATGTTACTAACAATTATAAAAAATGGTATTTTATAAGATCATTATGAACCAGGAAACGCATTGAATGCTTTATGTGCATTATCTCAGTAAGTGAGGGAAGCGTTGTTGTTCCCATTTTCCAGATGAGAAAACTGTGGCTCTGGGACACCAAGGAATATTCCTGATATTACACAGTAAGGGATGGAAGCACAATTCGACGCAAGCCCATCTGATTCCTAGCCTATGCTTTATATTTGCAAGTGGCCAATCCTTCTAGGCCTGCTGTGTTACAGAGGACGGCACTAGCTCTTAAGAATAAGCCCAGCCTGGGGGCGCCTGGGTGGCTTAGTCGGTTAAGCGTCCGACTTTCGCTTAGGTCATGATCTCGCGGTTCGTGGGTTCGAGCCCCGCGTCGGGCTCTGTGCTGACTGCCAGCTCAGAGCCTGGAGCCTGTTTCAGTCTGTGACTCCCTCTCTCTGACCCTCCCCTGCTCACGCTGTCTCTCTCTCTCTCTCCTAGAAATAAATAAAACATAAAAAAAAAAAAAAAAAAGAATAAGCCCAGCCTGGAGCGCCTGGGTGGCTCGGTTGAGCGTCTGGCTTCGGCTCAGGGTTAGTGGGTTCGAGCCCTGCGACAGGCTCTGTGCTGACAGCTCAGAGCCCTGGAGCCTGCTTTTGATTCTGTGTCTCCCTCTCTCTCTGTCCCTTCCTTGCTTGTACTCTGTCTCTCTCTGCTTCTCAAAAATAAACATTAAAAAACAAAAAAAAGAATAAGGCCAGCCTTTCCTATAAAACGGGCATTGGTAGGGCATTCTCTCTTCTGCCTTGTAGCATAACCCAAATCCTCCAGTTGCCTCAGGCCTAGTTTACAGAGCTGAGCTTTCACTCGAGGTATAGGACCAGTAAAGAACTTCTGTAATTGGAGTAAGACAGGAATGTGGTCAGAGAGTTTAATTACTCAAGGAGTGCAGTAATTTAATTACTTAAGGGTTCCCAAGTTGAAGTTCAGAATCAGAGCCTCCATAGTAGCAGTGAGGAAGCCCTAGAAACTTCTTAGACCCTGCATGGGAAAAACCAGGCAACTGATCGCTTGTTCCTGGAGCAAATTCTAGACCCTGCTGTTACTAGCCAAGTGATAGGACCTTGAAAGGGTGAGGCATATGCCGAGACCACAAAAACCTTCTGAAATGGTCTTTTCAGGCTCACTGGGAACAAGAAGACTCTTGCACTCAGCTAGTGGAGAGATTAAGTTCCAAAGCCCCTGGGAACTCAACACCTCCCTCCTCTTACTTGTCCATGTGTTGTTGTAGACTGGCAGCCTGGCATCACCTGGAAGCTTGTTAAAAATGGAGAATTGGGGCACCTGGGTGGCTCAGTGGGTTAAGCGTCCAACTTCAGCTCAGGTCGTGATCTCACGGTTTGTGGGTTCGAGCCCTGCATTAGGCTCTGTGTTGATGACTAGCTCAGAGCCCTGGATCCTGTTTCAGATGCTGTATCTCCCTGTCTCTCTGACCCTTCCCAGCTCACGCTGTCTCTCTCTCTCTCTCTCTCTCTCTCTCTCAGAAATAAATAAAGCATTAAAAAAAACTTTTTTTTAATGGAGGATTTCAGGGCACCTGGGTGGCTCAGTCAGTTAAGCGTATGACTTCAGCCCAGGTCATGATTTCACGGTTTGTGAGTTCCAGTCCCACGTCGGGCTCTGTGTTGACAGCTCAGAGCCTTAAGCCTGCTTTGGATTTTGTACCTCTCACTCTCTCTACCCCTCCCTACTCTTGCTCTCTCTTTCTCAAAAATGAGTAAACAGGTTTTTTTTTTAAATGGAGAATTTCAGGCCCGGCCCCAGAACAAAACAACCAGAATTTGAATTTTAACAAGATCTCAGTGTATTTGTATCCACGTTAAAGTTGAAGTATAGGAGACAGGGGGAAAAGAGAAATTATTTTGATACAAGCAGGCCTTACTTTAAGCCAGCCCAATGCAAGTGACCGCTGACTTTCTCAAAGGCTCTATGTGATCTAGCAAGTTCCCTCCTGCCACTACCCAACTTACCTCTCTGACCTCATCTTCTTGTTTCTCCCCACAGCCCCTTCCAACTGTACTGGCCTCCTTGCTATGCTTTGGACCCACTAGGTCAGCTCCTGCTTCAGGCCTTTGTACCGCTCTTCCTTCTGCCTTGCACACTCTTCCCGCACTATGAGTGGACGTCTTGGCTGGCTCCCTTCACACTTTGCTTAAGTGTAATCTTCTCCATGACCATCCTATTTAAAATTGCCACCCATCCCCATCCCTCTTACCCTGCACTAGTTTTTCTTTATTCCTTAGCACTTAATTACCTTCCAGCACACTATACAATTCTTTCTTCTGTGTAGTGTTTAACTGTCTCTCCTCTCTAGAATGTTAACTCCAGGAAGTCAGGTGTCTTTCTTTTGTTCACATGGGCCTACAACAGTGTCTGATACTAATGAAAAGCAATCTTTGTTGAGTGAAAGAACCAACCAAAGTAGAATATTTTAAAAATGGATTTCCAAATTGATCTTCTGAAATTCAGAATACCCCTGTTTTCCCCTACAGAAGCAGTTGTACAGGTAAAGGTTATATACTCCGATCAACATATGAAGCTGTGTTATTACACTCATAACATAGACACAAAATTATCTTTTTATATGAGCACCATTAAGGGCCAACATGTAGGTGAAAATCTAGAGTGATAAATTTAAAAATTGAGTTAGGGTATGATGCACCTGTTTGGACCAGTTGGTAGAACATATGACTCTTGATCTCAGAGTCATGAGTACAAGCCCCACATCAGGCTTGGAGCCTACTTAAAATTTTAAAAATAAATAAATAAAGGCATTCCTCTTTATTAAAAAAAAATAAGGGGAATTAATATTTGATTTTAAAAGGATGAATCCAGGGATTACCTTAAACTCTTGTTGAAGGCTCTTTCATAGCTACTTCTTCCCATGGCCTTCCATGAACATCCCAGACCACTGTAAGTAGTCCTGTCCTTAATCTCACAGAGAACTGTAATATTTATCTGGAAAGTAGACATGCAGTTTTGTGCCAGTCTTTGTACAAAATTATCACTTAAAACTGGATAACCACAGTCTGGAATTGTCTAAATCTCAGAAACACTTAAAAATCAGCTGAAGTAGTCACGGTCCCTCTGAAAATTGCAGAAATTGGTGGGCTGGCCCGCTTCTCAGGGCGCTCACAGCTCAACCAACCTCTGTTGTCAAGAGCCTTAATCCAGCCTCGGCATCTGCATCATTTCCTGTTCACCCATGGTTAAACCACTGCAAGATTAATGTAGGCTGGGCCACTGCAAATGGTGTTTATTATATAATCTGCCTAGAGCCTGTTTTCATCATGTCAAAGAGATAAGCATCAGGTGAAGGTAAACAAATGTGAGACAACTTTACATAAAGAGACTCCTCTGGTCTGGGTCACCCAGCCCATATGACTTCTATACTTAAGAGGATGGTCTGTGCAGCTGAACTGAAGTGTTGATCTTCTTTTCAGGTATTAATATATAACTTTTTATGAGACTATAGCTTGAATTTTCAACTAGACAGTGAACTATATAAGGGTTAAGACTGGGTCTCTTTTCTCCACCAAAGCAGCTAGCATTGGCCTTGCACATACTAGTAGTGTTACTGAAAGTTCACATTTATTTTGTACTTTATACAATGCCATGTTCTAATTCACTTAATCCCCACAACCACTCCATTGGGTCAGATGTAGCTGTTGCCCTCATCTTAGAGATGAGGTTACTGCTATACAAAAAAGGTCAGTACCTTGCCCAAGGTCACACGGCAAATTAGTGTGCCCCTAAAAATTTTAGCCCAGGCAATCAGATGCGAGCCCCCATACTCTTAACCAGTGTTACATGATGTAAAATTATGGTTTGAGAGACTCAGACTCACTAGTGGATAAAAATTCATTTTGATGTTCAGAAATTTTATGTATGTATAAAATTATATATGCATATATATACACATTTTTACACACATAAACAATACATACATCAGTCAGGAATAATTTTTCTTTTTTTTATTCATTTATTTTGAGAGAGACAGACAGTGCGAGTGGAGAGGGGCAGAACGAGGGAGAGAGAATCTCAAGCAGGCCCCACACTGCCAGTGAAGAGCCCAGTGTGGGGCTTGAAGCCACAGAGCCATGAGATCATGACCTGATCCCAAACTGAAAGTCAGATGCTTAACCAACTGAGCCATCCAAGCGCCCCAGGAATAATTTTTCTATGGGCTATATTCCTGGCATGGTGATTCTCAACATAACTGAGTTTCATTTGAACAACCCATGTTGGGAACAAAACATCTCCATTTGAACTATGTCATGAGCATTATGTGAATATTATGAAAGAAATATAAGTTTACTATCATGAACTCGGAAATTTGGGTATTTTTTTTTTACCTTTTCCCAATAATTAGAGGCTTAAGTCCCTATTTAAGCATTTAATTGATTCCTTTAAATGTGATATTTCACCCTTTGCAAATTTTATTAAAAATTCATGAAAATTCTTCTCAAACTATTAAAGTAACTAGTGTTCACTTTTGTTCTCCAAAAAACTGTGCTTCCTATAGTCCTTTTAAGGTCTCTTTTCCTCAAATCATATAAATTAACAAGCTGGGAAAAAGACATTCCAGTGATCCAACGTATTCTCCCACCAAGAGAATAACATTCCCCACAGTTTCTCCGATAGAACTTTAAGATCCCAGACTTGACATTTTTAGCCACAGGGTTTTTGTCTTTCCCCAAGGAGATAGTTTGAGCCTCTTATATGGCAGTAAGTCTTGCTTACTGCATGGAATTTTGCCAACTCCCCCTCCCAGGTTATGGAGCATTATGGAAAAGAAGGGGATGATACAGGGAATATTTTCAAAGCCAGGGAGGGAGAGAAAAATCTGCCTCTTATGGTAAATTTCACAAAATATTTAAACTTATCTTGAAAAATGTGCCCAGCTTCTTTCTAGTTCCTCCCCAAAGAGTCAAATTTTATAGTAGACCACCTAAGTTATTCAGTTCATATCATATAAGTAGCTGTAAAATATTTTAAAATATTGGCAGATATATTCTTACTTCTTGGCATTTCCTTTTTACCCTGCAACATTTTCACCATTAAAATTAGATCTTTAGACTAAGGCTTTTATCCTAGAGAGGGGAAGGTACGGAAGAACCTAGCAAGAGCTGAATTCAGCAAGTCAAATTCTTTGCTTTGAATTTCAAAATAGCCTCTTGAGAGGGGAAGATACAATAGCACTGAAAAAAAAATTTTTTTAGCTCTTCAAAGGCAAACCCTGGAACACAAAGTGCATAGAGTTTATAACATAAAACATAAGGAGGAAAAACATGTGGTGATGTATGAGCCATTATCTCCACCACACAAAGAGGCAATAAGAACTTTTTCTGAGCTAGGTTTGAGAAACTTGGAGAAAACTTAGAGAGTGTATAGCTGGTGCAGGATCTTGAGAAAAGGATCCTCACAGTTACCCCTCCAGGGATCAGAACCCTTGGGGAGCTGGTAGAGACCATCCTCCTGGAAAACACAGACAACTGAGAGTGGGGAGGGCTAGCTCCCAACTTGAACACTGGAACCCAGACAAGAAATTCTCCAAGGGCTTCTTTCATCACAGGGCAGCCAGGAGAGGAGAAAAGTATGTACAGAGTGTTAACTTTAAAAATAAAACCGTCAGTTATTTTATAAGCACACACACAAAAAAACATTTATTCAACAATAGCAGAGAATTGTAATCCAGAACATGAAAGCTCTAGCAAAACCATAGGCAAGTTCAGAAAACAGAGAGGAAGGCTCTTTTATAGAGGAAAGGGGAATTGGGAGGGGCTGTTAGAGACAAAAGTCCTTTGGAGTAAACTGGGAGTTTCAAGTATGGTCGCTTTTTGTTGGCTGAGTTGTGACTGTTTCTCATTGGCTGTACTGTTGCTGGGGAAGAAGAAAACCTTCCTTCCTCCTGCTGGGGTAGGACAGCGCTAAAGCAGTACGGGCTTGCAAAGTGTGTCTCTTCCTGTTGGGTCTGCAGTTGTCGACAAGTGGAGGGCACAAGAGCTCCCCTTCCAGCCTCCAGACTTTATGATTTATTTGTTTGTTTATATTTCAGAGAGAGAGAGAGACAGAGAGAGAGAGAGCAAGCAGGAGAAAGGGGCAAAGGGAAAGAGAGAAAAGCTTAAGCAGGCTCCACACTCAGCCCAGAGCCTGATGCAGGACTTGATTCCACAACCCTGGGATCATGACCTGAGCCAGAATCAAGAGTAGGACGCTCAATTGACTGAGCCACCCAGGCGCCCCCTGACTTTATTTTAAACAAGGCTTCCTTTTATTGATTTTCACAAAGTTGCCAAAGAGATTTCTGAAATGGCCTGTCCTACCCTCCCGCCACCCTGCTCTCAATCTCCCACAGCCCCAGAGCAGAGTGCAAGAGCAGCCATATATTTCTCCATGTTTAGTAAAGAGAGGGGTGGAGGTTGGCTAAGAGCATACAGGGAATTTAAATGGGCCTTGTATTGTTGGCAAAGAAGATGCAGAGTAAAGGACTCCATGACTAGAAACCACGGGGATCATGCTTCATCAGTGGACACAATGGGAGTAGAGGCAGATTTCAAAGACCGGGCAGGTCCAGCTAAGCCTCGGCAGATACCAGCAAAGACCAAAGATGATACTCACACCAGACCTCCTCCATCAATGACAAGATGGAAAAGCCTTAGCCCTGGAGAAATGAGAAAAGGAACAGGGCATCTTATGTGATTAGTGTTTACCTAAAAGAAACCAGAAGTTTAAGTGTTAAGTTACCAAGTAACTTGAATTGCCCTGTTTAAGTTACACGAATTTTGTAAGTTGCTGTAACTATGAAAATTCGTATTCACTACAATAGTATTAACTAATGCAGGCCCAATATCTAATGGGTTTAGTCATACAACACCAGAGCTGGAGAAACCTAAGAGATGGGACTTTAAAAGTCCTTAGAAGATAAGTGGCGTGGATAGTTTTAGAAAATAACAGAAGGTATTAAAAGAAGGCCTCTTAAGACATAGTTATGATTATAAACATCAAGAAATCCCTTAAACTCCAATCACCAAATATGAAAATTTTCACTACAATTTAGGGAGAGACTCTAAAGCAAAATTAAGTGCTAAGAAACTCTCTCATGAATTGGTTATGGGTTGAATTTAGAACTGTGGGTGCACCCCACTTCTTGCAGTTATTACTTTTAATAATGTTATTCAGTAATTTATCATACACTTGAGTCTTTCCTAGTTGGGTTACATATGCAAGCCTTTGTCTCCAACCAGAAAAGAAGCTCTGTGAATTATAAACGCCAAACTTGCCGTTCCTGTACAAAACAACCCTCAATTTCCAAACCAAAACAAGCTGTCCTCAGTCAATACCACCACATGTTGTCTAGTGCAGAGAACAGTAGGATGCAAGGTCTCTCCCTTCCCTACATCTTTCTATGCATTCAGGGATGTTTTGTTCGTTTCATGCCCATAATTTTTTTTTAATCTCAATTATCCCCTTTCATACAAACACACACACACACTCACACACACACACTTAACATCCTTACTCCTTTCCCAACGACACATTAATAGTACAGAAATGCTCTAGACAAGGAAGTGAGGTTGGTAGATTTTCACTTGGGAGCTAAACTGGGAGGAAAACATCCCAGCAGGATTTGGGTGTGAATCTTGGCATGTCCCAGAAGAAGTCATTGACAAAAGGCGACATGAAAAACAGAAACTGGAATCACCTTCACGTTATATAATCTAGGATGCTGCGTGGTTTACACTGGCTTCTGAGATTGAAGAAGGCCAGGATCTTCATGGAGGATGGCCAGAACCTGCGTGGAGTTTAGGTTCCTGGGATGGAGGTGGGGGAAAGAATCCTCTCATATCACGCAGCACATCTCAGATGTCAGCTAGGTAACTGGTAGTGAGAGAAGCCGATTAGAAGGTTCCACACACACATACACACACATTTTATCAAACAAGCCATAGCTCTTCATGAAGCTAGGAATTTATATCAAAGACCTGGGGAAAATGAACAAAGCCAAAATTAAATTGAATTTTAAATTAATGGGAAAGTATTGTGTGGTTAAAATGTTCAATTTCATGTTGCAATCAACTGGTATCCATAAGCTTGGGGTTTCATTGGTTTTTTTTCCTTTTACTCAAGCTAATTTAACTGAAGCTACTCCTTGCCTTCTGGAATGCTCACTTTGGCTAATTCATTCTGTATTTGTATAATATCTGATAACAATAGGACATTTTAAAAAGCACTTAAAAATTTATAGTCAAGAGAAAAGAACAAAGGAAAATTAAGGGCTGGGAAATTAAGAAAAAAACAAACAGAATGAAGTATCCAAACATGTCCCATTCCACTATGTCTGCTGTACTTACTGGAGGCTGGCCACGGATTTGATTCTGGCCTTCAACCTACAAGTGCAAGCAGAGAACTCTGGCCTTTAACCTACCAGTGCAAGGAAATGTGGTATAACCTTTATAATGTTTTCAATGTTAAAAACACAAACATACACACACACACACAACAGCAACAAAATGAAAAACATGTTCTCAGAGAAAACGTATCTATTTCTAGTATTGAACCCAGAAGGGAATATTAGAATTGAAAGCCCCAGGAACATCCTGATGCTGAATCCAGCACCATGGGCATGTCTCATTGCACCAGCCAAAAAAAAAAAAAAAAAAGGCTGGTGAGAAGGACTGAGAGCCACTGTATGAAAGCAGTTCTGTGGTGGTTCAGGTCTCAAGCTATAGTGGCTTCATCCAAGGACACAGAGTATGTAAAATTTAGAGGAGAAAGTGGACATCTATCCTGAAGTCAGCCTCCACAAATGTGGCCTTCTCTAGTTGACATTGTGCCTGGAACCTGGGCATTGTCCATGGGAGATAACGTCACAGGAGGAATGGACTGGCGAATTTCTTTCTGTCCCCTGCTACCAAATGGGCACAAAGCTCTCCTGGGAGCCATGCCCTCTTCTCCCATTTCCTCATCGATTCCTCTGTCTCCATCACTTTCTTTGCTTCCCCTACACAGTGGTATGCTTAGAGAAACCACTTGGTTGCTTTTAAAAACTATTTTCCCCACTTCAAGTTCCCTTCCACTCACAAAGTTGAGTCCCTGTGGACTTAAGCTGTGTTTGCCTCACAGAGTGACTCTGTACCTCAGTGTACCCGTAGTGTCAGAGGTGGTTATTCAGGTCCTGGTTCAGATATGGGACCAGGACCAGATATAAGAATGAAGTGAGCCCAGTGCATGTCTGTAGGGAATTGAAGAGTGAGTTTATGCCCTTTCTCAGGCCAGCGGTTGCCACTTAACTCTGGCTGATTATAGCCGTGGAGAAATCTGCATTTTTTAAATGTGAAATGTCTTTAAAATCCTGTGAGAGCCAAACAAAACAGTTCTGCTCATACACTCCATTTTTAAATCCCTGTTCTATAACCTTATGTTTTTTTTTAAACCAAGTTTTTAAGTGAAATCATGAATTAATGTCTGGAAATTATTTGGATTCCTCCAAAGAAGAAATTTTTGTGGCTGTCACTGAGAGAAGGCTTTGAAAATAAAGAGCAGTGGGACGCCTGGATGGCTCAGTTGGCTAAGTGTCTGACTTCAGCCTCAGGTCATGATCTTGCACTTTGCAAGTTTGAGCCCCACGTCAGGCTCTTGGCTGACAGCTCAGAGCCTGGAGCCTGCTTCGGATTCTGTGTCTCCCTCTCTCTGCCCCTTCCCTGCTCACACTCTGTCTGTCTCTCTCTGTCTCAAAAATAAAATAAATAAACATTAAAAAATGTTTTTAAAAAAAGAAAGAAAAGGAAGAGCAGTAATATGATCCAAGGTAGGATCCTATGCCATGAAGGCAAGTGAGGAATTGATGGCATCTGGGAGACAGCTGTTACTCAAGATGGGCACAAGTGAGGAGTTATATTCTTGACAAGATTTTTTTTCATTAGGAACTTCAAAGATGATGATAATTATTTTTAATTGGCTTTATTTTTTTATACCTAGAACCCCATGCTGTCTCTGGTTTCTTAACACATTTAAATTAGACTCCAAATAATTTTCATCTCCCTACAATACGAAGGCAAGATGGGCTCAGAGACACACACCATGCTGCTTGCTTCTCCCAGCAGCTACATCTACAAATCTTTACTGGGCAACCAACACTTCTGGCATAAATGGGAGACTTGAGTGACTAACTACGTCCCTTTAGATTCCTTTTTTCCTCCCCTTCTCCATACCCACACAATTGATCAGGTGGGCCATATGGCCCCTCTGATTCACACATCAAGACAATTAGGACACCAGCCAGTTAATTGCTCAGGCTGGCATTTTCATAACTAAAACAAGAAAACCTAATGCTTTGTCTTCCTCAGAAAAAGCAACTCCATCTGCTCTTGGGTATGGTTCAGATACTAATTCCTACAATATCTAGCTAAAAATGGGTATAACCATATTTAGAGTAAAATACTGAATGAAAGTAAATTATGTGGCAGTAAGTTTTTCACTGCAGAATCCAGGCTGAAATGTAGTAGTAAAAATCTAGCACGAGGATAGTGAGTATACTGTGCATACTATGATTTTACACTACACTCTGAGAGGGGGATGCTTGTTCACTGGAGAGCAGCCAGACCACCCTTCCCTAGGACCGGATATCAGAGAGAAGTTTGGAGATGGGAAAGGATGGGGGAGGGTCGTGCTCACAGCTGTGACCTCCACAGTAATTGGAGGTGGGGGGGAGACACTTAGAAATAAGGTCAGCCAGGTGCTTGAGTGGTTCAGTCAGTTAAGCGTCTGACTCTTGATTTCGGCTCAGATCATGATCTCACAGTTCATGAGATCGAGCCCCAAATTGGGCTTTGCATTGACAGTACAGAGCCTGCGTAGGATCCTCTCTCTCCCACTCTCCCTCTCTCTCTCTGCCCCTCCTCTCTTCGTGCTCACTCTCTCTCTCAAAATACATAAACTTTAAAAAAAGGAAATACATAAAAGGCCAGGTATAAAGAAAGAAAGGTTTGTTTCCTGGCACCAGGACTTATAGAGGGTACCCCTCCCATACTGCAACCCTATTTTAATAGGGAAAATAACGAAAACTAACCAACATGTTATGGTCGAGGAGATTCTGGGAAGTTGTTTACTCCCAGCCTGGGCTCTGTGAGTCGGGAGTCAACAGGAAGCAAAAAAAAAAAGGTAGCAGTCTGAGCATGGAGTTATCATCTTATTTAGTGCGGAAAGAAAATATTTACCATTTTTGTGGATAATCTATGAACTATAGTTGGAGGGGTCGGGAAATTTACACCTCCCCATGTGACGCATTCTCTTAACTCCAAGCGCCCATCCCAGGCAGGAACAGTGCAGGAACCAAGAACCCCTGAAGCAGAGATAGCCCTGGAAATGATAGTACATTGAACAGGCAAGCGTAAAGGAGGCCCCTGAAGCGCCTGCACTGCCCCCCACTACAGACGAGTGAGCTGACATGTTTGCAAAGTGCCTGTGGAAGAGACAAATACTCCTCTCTTGTCTGCCATCACTAAAACCAATAAAAAGGAAAACAAAATGGAGGTTCCTCAAAAAATTAATAATAGAACCACCCTATGATCCAGTAATCACGCTATTGGGTATTTACACAAAGAATACAAAAACACTTATTCGAAAGGATACATAAACCCCTATGTTTATTGCAGCATTATGTACAATAGCCAAGATACAGAAGAAGCCCAAGTGTCCATCAATGGATGAACGGATAAAGAAGATGTGGGATACATATACAATGGAGTGTTATTCATATCCATAAAAAAGAATGAAATCTTGCCATTTGCAACAACATGGATGGAGCTATAGAGAATTAGGCTAAGCAAAATAAGTCACTTAGAGAAAGACAAATACCATATGATTTCACACATAGGTGAAATTTAAGAAACAAGGGGAAAAAAAGACAAACCAAGAAACAAACTCTTAACTGTAGAGAACAAACTGGTAGTTACAGAGGGAGGGTGAATGGGGGGATGGGTGAAATAGGTGACGGGGATTGAAGAGTACACGTATCATGATGAACACAGAGTAATGTATAGAATTGTTGAATCACTAAGTTGTGCACCTAAAACTAATATAACGCTGTATGTTAACAATCCTGGAATTAAAAAAAAAAAAAGAAAAAAGAAAAGAAAAACTTTTTAGAGAGTAAAGTACCTAAAAGAAGCAAGCAAGAGCCATCACTTCTCCCTGTTCATAATCAAACAAGATTTCAGCAACCAGGGATGTTTTTTTTAAAAATTGCTACCATGTGCCTCATATATTACTCTAGTAAATGAATTCTTTTATCATCAAGAGGTTTTATGTGACATTCTCTTGATGATGGAAGAAATCGTTGGTAAAAGAGAATTCTGGAAAAAGCCATGTTAAGAATCATGCTGGCATAATTCAGGTTTATCTAAGGGTCTGGCCTTCTGGCCTTAATTTTATCATTCAATAGTGACTGGAAAATATTACAAACCACCCCCCAAACCTACACACAGTGAGCAAAGTATACTACATCATTTTATTTATTTTTTCTTTCATTGTTTATTGTCAAGGTGGTTTCCATATAACCCAGTGCTCATCCCCACAAGTGCCCTCCTCCATGCCCATCACCCCCCTTCCTCTCTCCCCCACCCCCATCAGCTCTCAGTTTGTTCTCAGTATTCAAGAGTCTCTCATGGTTTGCCTCCCTCCCTCTCCCCCACTAATTTCCCCTTCTTCTCCCCCACGGTCCTCCATTAAGTTTCTCCTGTTCCACTTCTAAGTGAAAACATATACCATGTCATTTTAAAATTAAAATAGAAAACTCCTTTTATGACTTGAAACTATGTGTGTGGGATTGATAGGGTGGGATCATGTGGGCTGGAGGATGGAGGTGGGCAGGAAAGGATGGCCACAGGCAGGGGCCCAGTTGATGAGTCAGCATGCATTGGGATCTAAAGAAGGCCTACCCAAACCTTTATGATTTTGGAGTCAGGAAAGTGAGACTACCTGTTGACAAGAAGCAAAGGTGAAACAACAGAAGAAGGAATTGGGCCTGAATTAGTTTCCTATTGATGCTGTAACAAATTACCACACATTTAATAGCTTAAGAAAACATAAATTTATTATTCTATGGTTCTGGAGGTCAAAAGTCCGAATGGTCACCCTGGACTAAACTCCAGGTGGCAGCAGTTCTGTGTTCCTAGTGGAGGCCATAGTGGAGCATCCATCCTAATGATTCTCAGTCTTTTGGAGGCTTCCTGCATTCCTTGACTCTCCCAGCCAGCAACTGGATCACTCCTAACTCTGCTGCCATCCTCACGTTTCCTTCTCTCTCTGACTCTCCAGCCTCCCTCTTTCACTTATAAAGCCCCTTGTATTGTATCAGTCCTGCCTGGATTATCTGATAAATTCCCACCTCTAAAAGCCTTCACTTAATCACATTTGCAAAGTCCCTTTTGCTATATAAGATGACATATTGAAAGGTCTGGGGATTGAGATTTGGACATCTTTGGGGGCCATTATTCTTCCTACATAGAGTCATAAATACTGAATATTATATTTTTTTAAATGTTTATTTATTTATTTTGAGAGAGGGAGGTGAGAGAGAATCCCGAGCAGGTGCCATGCTGCCAGCACAGAGCCTGACACAGGGCTCCATCTCACAAGCCGTGAGATCACAACCTGAGCCAATATAGAGAGTCAGACATTCAACTGGCTAAACCACCCAGGTGCCCTGCTGATACTATTTTTAAAAATTAAGTGTTAAAAGAAGATTTATGACCAATTACCTGCTTCATAATTGTTCATGCCTTTCATATACACCCATGTTTTCTTTCTCGTGCCCTAAATATGTTTTATAATAATAGTAGGTAACATGTGTCAGGTGTTTTCTAAGTATTGGGCACTGTGCTAAGCAGTTTACTTGCATTTTTGTATTTAATTCTCTCAACAACCCAGCAAGATAAGTGCCATTATCATCCCCATTTCATGAAGGATAAAATCGAAGCTCCAAGAGGTTAAGAGATTTGTCTGAGGTTATACAGCTAAAACTCAGAGCTAGGTGTGTCTGGCCCCTAATCCATGAGAAATAGTTCAACTAGAATGAGGCTTACACGAGCAAAGGTGTATTTCTTGTTTGTGCTCCATATCTACCATATGTCTGTCTTGGGTCTGCTGCCTCTTCATATCCTCACCATTCTGAGACCCAGGCTGATGATGCAGCCACAATTTGGGATATTGCCCTTTTCAGATATTGTCCTTTGTTAGAAGAGAGAAAAGAGAGACATTAGAACTTCACATGGACTTTGAGAGTGTTATCTTGGAAGTGAAATGCATCACTTCTGCTCACATTTCATTGGCCAAAGCAAATCAGTGACTACCCTCAACATCCATGTAGTCAGGAGGTCTTAATCCATCACTAAGTAGGGCAGCAAATATTTGGAAAGAATAATACAGTGTATAACAACTTTAAGTATGGTGCTATACCATTCACTGAGAATGAGAGGAAAAGTAATCAGTGGTCCACAGAGCCAAGATGATTTGGCACACCCCTCACCTCTAGCCACCCGGACTCCTGGTTCTGTGTATAAGGAGTCACCTGTATGGAGTGATAGTCTCCAAAGCTGAAATCTGCTTAGAGTATCTAACACTCCACCAATGGAGAGAAAGTTGTGTCACCTGAGGATAGCTATATTGTGCTAGGAGTTATGAATTGTCCCTCAAGGGGAATTTCCCCCAACTGGTAAGACTATGGATTGATGTAGACTTCCCTCAAAACAGCAGCTAAGAAAGGGGTGGGGGGGAATCTCCATAAGTCCTCTTAGTCCAGAAACTTCCTAGGATTATAATCCAGATGAAAACTACTCTTCTCTGCGTTTTTAGGACCCAAGAATTAGAAGTGATGATTACATTTTGTGCAGTAGTCCTCAAAATATGCTTTAAGGAACCCTCAAGTTTCAATAGAGTTGTCTCAGAAATGGCTAGACAGAGGGACACACACCCATCCTCACCCTTACACTTCTTCCTGGAGCTTGCCACACAGGCTAGGGCTAGGATAGGAAGTGGGGCTTTCAGTAACAAGACTCAAGGTGGGAAAAGAGAGAGAAGAGTTTCTTTTGAGAATCTGCCAAGAAAGGCTCCATTTAGTAGTCTGGAAGATTTGTGTGCCAAGCATTTGTTTCACCTGACATTATAAATGGTTCTGTCCCATGCCTACTCGGCCCATTCAGAGAGGATAGAACTGAATGACTTTCCATCTCAGCAGGAAGCCAAGGATAAGAGAGTAATAGAGAGGAGGAGGGGGTGGAGAAAGTTAGACTGGCCCAGGGAAGGAAAAAGGAAGAGAGAGTGTCGATGGAGGGGCTTGTTCTCTGCGCCACCCAGAAGGGTAGCCATGTGGCCAAGCCCCATGACTCTCAAGGTGAGGATGCTTGAGTGTTGGAAAGGCACACTTCTGAATCCCCACCTGCCTTTGAACTCTGTGGGATCCAGTGTGCACTGGAATGGCTGCCAGTAATGCTGTTTAACAAAACATTGTTACTATCGCTTCCTTGCACCATAGTATTGAACTCACATAAAAGGCTTCCACTTAAGATTTAGGTTGAAATTTTTTTTTGAAAAATCTTGAAATCTCACCATTTAACCCAATCTTCTAATTTTGTGGGAAAGGGAATAGGATCCCAGATGAAGAGGCTTTCTTAGGCTCATGAAAAGAAACAGGAGAGGGGCACCTGGGTGGTTCCGTCAGTTGAGCATCTGACTTTGGCTCAGGTCATGATCTCACAGTTCATGAGTTTGAGCCCCACATTGGGCTCACTGCTGTCAGTCTGTCAGCGCACAGCCCACTTAAGATCCTCTGTCCCCCTCTGTCTGCTCCTCACCAACTTGTGCTCTCCCAAAAATAAATAAATGTTAAAGAAGAAGGAGAACAAGCAGCAGCAGCAGGAGAACATTAGAACGAGGACCAGGACTCTGGCTCATAGTCCAACATCCCTCAATCCCTAGTTCTGGACTGTCATCCAGATGCTCAGAGCCCCATCACTTTGGGGTGACAACCATTTGCTTTCACTGGGTAACCTCACTTCCAGGTCACTTACGGAGGAGAATGTTATTTGGATTTTGCAGTGGCACCATCCTGCTTTGAAATGAATCAGACCCACAGTCTTCCAGTCTTACTAGACTTATCTAAAAGCCACAGCATGGGAGAGTGTGAGCTTCTGGCTTCACCTGGGTTGCCATCACCCTTCATGCCCCTCACTTTGGCCTCACCCCATACGACTTTGAAATGCCTCCCTGGTTTGTCAGGGTGATGCAGCCTGCCAGCTAGCTGCCAGTCGAATTTTTTTGCAGATTTGCCATGTTGCAGTGACAGGACTGTGTTGAGGCCCAGATGCTTCAGCATAAATAAATAGCACATCTGGGACCTGGAAGGAGTCCAGCTGCATGTTATTGAAAAATCTGGAGTGGAAACAGAGCCAAGCAATACACAGCTGGAAGCTGTTGAATTAGGAGTGAGGTGGAGAAGCAGTTGAAGAAGAGAGGAAAAAAAGAAGTGGAAAGGAAGAGAAAGAACAAAAAAGATTAAACCAGAGATTACTGTTGTACCGGAGGCTCTGAATTATAACTGCTGAGAAACAGAGCCACGGTTTATACAACCATTGAACTAAGAGCCTCCCTACAAAAAGGATAGTTTATAATAATTGACCTCAAAGCAGAGAGGCTGAGCAGGGCTGGGAAGCTTGAGTGCTGGATGTCTGGCTGCCTCGGATGTGTTGGTTTGGTCACCTCCTCTCTGTTTGAGTCATAAATATCCTCGTGGTGAGCAAGGACATGTGGTGAGCAAGGAGTTCAGCCCTGCACTGGTGAGAACCCCAAGGCTCTCTGCCTAGGATCACCCAGTATTTGGGAAGCTTGGTGAGTTCCCAGGCTCCTGGGCAGCCTCAGCTGACCACACCTGCTACGAACATGCAGAATATTAAAGCAGAGGCCAGGGTGGAGGAGAAGGAGGAGGAGGAGGACGTACAGTGACATCACTCTCTCCTAGCCCAGAGGCCCAGGCAGATGATTCACCAAGATGAATCAGCAGTGGCTCCAGAGAGATCTGCTAACACCCACACTCCCAGGCCGGAGACTAAAAGCTACAATGACATCACTGAGCAGAGGAGAAGTTTAAGTAAAGGGGAAATTAGGACAAAAGAGAGAAAAAAAAATCTGTTCTCCCTCTTAATGGAAATCAAATGCATGGATTAACTTCTTAATGGATAGCTTGGTTTAATCTCCTGGATTAAAACTACCCCAAATTAAGCCATCATCAAGAGATGCCAGAATGCAGGCTTTCTAAGCAAAGAACAGTATCACAGGGCAAAGCTTTTCTCAATTCTTGTAGCCCCTCTCAGCTTGTCCTTGCCTTGTGGCAGGTGATAGAAGGTGAATCCTGCTCCTTCCTACCCACTTGGAACTGAATCTTGATGGCTGTAAGATACAGCCTTGTTGTTTTTAAAGTAAAGCAGATGACTGAACAAAATGGGCCCTTACACTTGGTTTGGTCGAGATTCCAAGTTTTCCGCATCCACAGAGATCTGAAAGGTTAAATGCCTTTCTTTGGGTCTTAGGGAAATTTTTTAATTGGCAATAATTGTAGTTCATAGAACTCTTAAAAAGTTAGAATCATACACTGGAACTAATAATCTTGGATACTAATTCTTAGTTTGTGTGTTCCCAGCATTCCAGCGGAGGTGGGAGCCATTCAACCTTCACAATATCATTTATAGTGATTCTGAAATTTTTTTAATAATACATACTTAGGGAATATGGTTAGAAATAGGTATGATTCAGTCATGGATCTATGCATAATTTTTAAAACTTTGTTCATTTATTCAAAGAGTATTTATTGAGTACTTTCTAACAACCATGCATTATGCCAGAAACTGAGGATCAGTTGTTGAATGAGACAAAACCTGGCCCTCAGGGAACTTCTAGTCTAGCAGCCAGAATTTCTGCAACCATTGTGACAAGGGAAATGCTGCAGTTAATTCTGTTCAAAATTAATTTCTTAGAGTACCAATCAATTCAGGGTAAGAGAAAAGAATAGTTGCATCACATAGAATTGTATTTAGAAAAATATTAATTTTGTGGCATTTCAAGAAAACAGAAGCTACGTAAAGAGAGGTGAGCCAGAGTTCTTTCTGTAGTCTGGTAATTAATTTGCAGCTTAAAATTTCCTGTAGGAAGACTCCAAACCAACATGGTATTTTGGAGAAGAAGGTGAATTGGGGAGGTTGAATTCAATGGAAGGCATGTTTCCTCAAAGCATCCCATAATTCAAAATCAATACAATTCAAGTGCAATCCCAACCATGGATCAGTATTTCAGCAGAAGTGGAGGTGTGAGTGCTGTTTACCAGCTGAAATGGCATTGCCATGGGACAATAGCATTCCTTACAATTTGCCCTACTGCCAGTTTGAAATTATATGATTCTTGGCTCAGTTTTTGGTTTTGCTTGGGGGTCCTCCAGGTCCTTCACCCTGCTCCCCGCAAGAACTCCATCTATATATGCAACATCAACAGTCTCCTTGTCCTCTGGCTTCCAGCCAGATTCTACCAATGGGCAGCACCTGCAAGAAATCAGGGAGATGGAGGACAGAGGTTAGGGTATCAATTCCTAGGGGTCCTACTCTGCTGGGCCGCCATGGGTCAGCTGTATCCCTCTACTAAAGGCCCAGGTTCCCATCAGGTGGCCCTCCCTATACAGGTACAGCTGACCTACTGACGGTTCAATAACTGCTCCCTCCCCTGGTCCCTGTAGGTCTGGAGCAAGTGTTTGTACTACTTCTGGCAGTTTCCCTGCACCCTCCCCACACCTTTGTAAACGGTCCTTTCATCCAATTTAAGTGTGCCATGTATTTCCTGCTGGGATCATGACAAATAAGGGGAATTTATATTATCCCAAATGTCATACCTAAAGGGAGGCTTTATTACTATTTTCATATTACACAATTTCAGGTTTTCTTGGCTCAAATTTGCATGAAAAAGTAATAAATTTCAAAAGATCCATAGGCCCATCTGCATCCGTTAACAGGGTTGAAAATCAAGGTTTACAGCAACCTGCCTTAGATTTCCCTCTCCAGCTTAAACTATTATCCTTTATGACTTTGGGGACCTTCCTTTTCTGCTTTAGTTTTAGCTTAAATAGTAGATGTTGGGTTGTTCAATAACAATTCCTTCTGCCTCAGCTTCATTAACTCCTTGGCGAAAGGATGAACAGGATTAACGGGCAATGCATTAAGGCAATCATCCCTCTGCCTTTCCAGTCATTGGAATTCCATTCCAAGGCAACAAAAATCTCTGAAATATTCAGAAACAGGCATGTGACATCTCTTCTTCTTCCACTGCAGCAATGCACAAGGTTTTATTTTTATTTGGCTTGATTTAATAATTTCAGCCCCTCTTGTTGTGTTGGGTCACTGATTCGGTAGTAGACAGGTTGGCTCCCACTACAGCTCAGCAAAGCCAAAACAGTCTGACTGCAGGGCAGATGAGTGTCTGTCACGAAGAGCCCTGCACATCCACTGATTTACGTACACAACCTGCCATTTCAGCATTCCCCTCTCCATCTGGAACTTCCCATTCGTCCTTTCATTCTTACCCATCTCCACGTCACCATTTGCAAGGAAATACACTCCGGAAGCATAGCGGGAGAGGGAAGCCAACAATTTCCTGAGATTCATGTCCAAGGAATGTGGATTTAAATGAAAAGGCAAGGATGGACAGTGACCCACCTTTTAACAGACAAATGATAGAGTACGCAAGCGAAGCGTGCTGCCTTTAGAATCAGATCTGGATTGGGGTGCCTGGGTGGCTCAGTCGGTTAAGCGTCCGACTTTCGCTTAGGTCATGATCTCCCGGTTCCTGGGTTCGAGCCCCGCGTCGGGCTCTGTGCTGACTGCCAGCTCAGAGCCTGGAGCCTCTTTCGGTCTGTGACTCCCTCTCTCTCTGACCCTCCCCTGCTCACGCTGTCTCTCTCTCTCTCTCTCCTAGAAATAAATAAAACATTAAAAAAAAAATTTAGAATCAGATCTGGATTTTAATCCTAGTTCCACCTCCTGTTATTTGTTACAACATGGATTAGTTGTTTAACCATTCCAATTCTTACTTTGCTTCTCTAGAAATTGAATATTATTAATACCTACCTCAGTGGCTATTATGGAAATTAAGTGAAATAATGGAAGTAAAACTCTCAGCCCCAAATTTGCCCTTAGTTTGTTAATTGCATAAATTCTGGCCCTCACTTTACATTTCAGGGAGACACTCCCAAAAGGTGGTAGATTTCACTAACGGATATATCAAAAGGAATAGAAGTCATTGTTTTATAAGAATAATCCATCTTCCTGGGTTTAGATTTTAAAAAAAAAAAAACAAAACATCCTTCCCCTCAAAACAACAATGCTCAGTGAAAATATTATCAACTCGAAATCTTAGTTTACAAAAACCAAGAAGGCAATTTAAGAGACCTAAGCTTGAAACAGTATATCTAGAAGCAGGTTTGCTCAGAAATTCAAGGAGGAAATGGATTGGTTTTCAAAATATGCTTCTGTCCTACTATCTAAACAGGAGCAGAGAGAGAATGAAAAACAGATGGAAGCAGATGGGCTGCTTAAGCAGGAGGAAAAGAAAGCTTTCCTCAGGAAAACAATTGGGGTTTTAGAGACAAGGTAGATAGATGTAAAGGGAATGAAAAGACACACCCAGCTCTAGCTGCTCCCAAAGAAAAGATTAGGAAGAAGAGCCAGCTATAACGACCCCTCCCCTCTCCAAACTGGTTAAGGGACCTCAAGTTTGGGAAAGCATTGAAAGCCATCCTCTTACAGCTCTAGGAAGAGTCCCTGATGAGAGCAACTGAAGAAACCACAGGTGGGAGACTGTGGCCGGTCTGTCAGTTAGTTACAGAACTTTTGGACAGATTTGAGAGGAGAAAAATCCATCCAAAATACCCAAAAGAATTACTGGGTGAGTTTCTAGGTGGAACCATGATTGTAAGCAAAGATGCAGATAATACCTGTGATTGGAAAAGAACAAGCCTAAGAAATCCATGGAAAGCCACAGTCAAAAGGAGACCTTTTAAAAAGAAGTAAAGCAGGACCAAAAAACAGATCAGGTGCTAGTCTCAGGTTATTGGTTGAATGGAACTACACCTCCTAGGATGGTTATTCCACTCATGGGAGTGAAGATGGAAAATTTCTTTTTGAACAGTGTGTGCTGGAAGGATCCCAAAATCTTTGACTTCTCAGCTCTCAGCATGTGGAATTCCCAAGACAGAATCTAGCAGGGTATAATAGAAAAACAATCTAAAATTTTCAAGTTTTAACTTATTTCCTAAGAGAGAAATACACCTTGAATTAAGTGTGGTGACTGGGGCTGCCATTGTTGTAAATTTCTAAATTTGACAAGAAAGAACATTTCAACATCCAGTCNCTAATTATGGTAAAATAATGCCATACATACATAATGTCTTCATGGAAGATGCCTCCAAACTGAGTTTTAAGTTCATGGGTTGTAGATCATGGAAAAGTGCCATGGATAGACTAGATGGCATGCTGATAAAAGTGACTGAAAGTTTTTCTTTCTATCCTGTTTCTCACAGTCTCTACTATGATCTCCATGACATTAAGTATAGAGTCGTGGAGATACCATCTGGCCAGAGATACCTGTGCTTCAAGATGGCAATTTGAATATGTTCTTCTAGAAGATGATCATTTTCTCTAGAAGAAGTTAAGTGATAATTTTGGTGTTCTAATAATTCCTTGGATTTATTAAAGTGAGAGACTTTGAGTTGGATGAGTTAATCAAGGACACCAAAGGAACTTGAAGGAACCCCACCTATACTCAGCCCGGAAAATCCTTCCAACCCAGCCTGAGCAAATGTACCTGAGCAGTGCAGCTCCAGCCATTGTACTAAAAGGCCCTAGCAGACTTACAAAGCAAATTTTGTCTCAGTGCCTTCCTGCTTTCCAACTCCCCTCCCCAGTCCCTGTTCCCAGCCACTTTCTTCTGGCCTCTGGCTCCCTAAGCCTCCTCCTTGAGGCTCCCTTAGGACCCTCCTTTGTTCTTATCCTCTCTCCCTCCCTCTATGCCAACTGGCCTTCTAGTTCCGTGCTGTCCAACATGGTAGCCACATGTGGCTCTGGGACACTTGAAATGCGGCTTCTCTGAATTGAGATTTGCTGTAAGTTTAAAATACGCACTGGATTTTGAAGACTTAGCATGAAAAAAATGTAAAATATGTCACTAAGTTTTATTTTGGTTACATGTTTAAATGATAATGTTTAATATAGTGCATTAAATATAATATTTTAAAATTGATTTTACCTGTTTCTTTTGCTTTTTTCAATGCAGCTACTAGAAATATTTTAATTACATATGTGGTCACATTATGTTTCTAATACAGGTCTAGTGCCCTGGATCCCAAGCATCTCACTGCACCTTCTCCTGCTCCTGGTCTGCTAAAACACCCAAATCAACCTAAATTTCCTTCTTCTGAATAAGTATCAATTTCAGTGTTCTTAGT
Organism: Crocuta crocuta; assembly: GCF_008692635.1. NCBI lineage: Eukaryota > Metazoa > Chordata > Mammalia > Carnivora > Hyaenidae > Crocuta > Crocuta crocuta. Next base: position 8,642,474 of record NW_027533334.1, on the reverse strand, counting down.
TGGAGAAGTATTTTATAAGCGACCCATTCTATTATGGTGCTAATGGTTGACAATGCTTAGTTTTAGCTTTCCACATACATTTATTGAACACCTACCATGGGTATAGATTTTACTTAGGCTGAGTGGATATACTTGGAAGCAGAAGGTAGCTCTGCCATCCAGAAGCCGACAATCCAGTTGGGTATCACCATCTGATTAGAATAATCTGAAATGTTGCCGTATCTTCTCCTAAAGGAATGAATCAAATAGGAATTCTAGGCACAATGGCAAAATGATGCAAACTATTCGTATTATGGTTATAGAGGAAGTTTCATGGAGCCTTCCAATTCATACCACATATGTCCATGAACTTCCTGCCTGCCACATTATCAAGCATTTGAAGAATTGTTTTTTCTTTCCCGACAAGAAATACAGGATATACATTTGTCTGGTGTAGATAGCATATCTATCAAAATATCTTCTACTTTTTCTCTTTGGTTTAAAGAGAGAACAGTCTGAGGCCCCTGCCTTGACTGGTCCATCCTGCAGCCTCTTCTCTTTCTGCCCTCAGGGGGAAAAAAAACCCAGTGCAAAACCAATTAAACAAGAGCCTCATTCAGAGAGGAAGTACATCCTAAGAAAATTGCTCTTCCTTCTATTTCCTCCTTTCATTGACGAAGACAATCATGACAGTTCAAGAAGCCAAGGATAATTTCATTTATAAATTGTACACTTTGGCCGCATGGTTTTTAGCACAAATTAAGGTTGGGATTTAGTTTCAATTCTCTTTATTTTGAATTTGATTACTTTAAAAGAAGAAGGTTTTCCTTGAAGCATTTACTATTTGAGGCCCGTACATTTTCTGCTCACTACTGTGTATAGGGTTGCCTTTTGGATATAAATGTCCATAATAGATCACAGTTCGGGGCTTAAAATGTCCATGTTTATCCCAAAGGGTTCATTTCCTTTATCCTTTTATAGACACTATAGTCAATTTCTTTTCCTACCCTTTTTATCTCGAAGAAAACAAGTTTTATCATTCGAAAGTATCTCATTCCATAAAACCAGATCAATATTAAAAGAAGGGTATAATCACATAGATCAGTCTCAGACAAGAGATGCAGGATTTGGAGTGGAGAAAAATGAGATCTTCACAACCACAGTAATCAATTGCAAAGAACAAAGAAAGCAGAGCCCAGGCTTCAGCAGAGATCTTACTCATTGGGATCTGGGCACTGGGACTGGGCTCCCTCCACCCACGAGCATAAAAGATTACTTTGTCTGCCTTTAGCTGCTTTAGTTAAGTCTGAGACCCAGGTTCTCATTATAACAAATCGTTGATTTACTTTCTATGTCATAATAGACAACCCTAGCCCTGAGCCACACTCCCTCCACTTTCTCATGTCTCCTTGTTTTCTTTTTCTTATGAATGCTTATTTATATTTTCAGAGAGGGAGAATGAGAGAGAGAGAGAACAAACAGAGGAGGGGCAGAGAGAGAGGTAGAGAGAGAATCCCAAGCAGGATCCATGCCATTAGCATGGAGCCTAACGCAGGGCTCTATCTCATGAACTATGAGATCATGACCTGAGCAGAAATCAAGAACCGGACACTTAACCAACCAAGCTGCCCTGAGGCCCCATGTCTCCTTATTTTCATGGTCACACTCTTCTCTCACCCTTCTCCCATAACCACCACCTTCCCCCTTTCTCTCTGCATCCATGCCTGCCAGCCTACATACCCTTGCATGTCCCTACTCAGTCAGAAGCCATTCTGAGGAGCCTTCCCTGACCAACCTTCCAACCACCCACACCCTGGCCCCAGGCAGATGGAAGTTCTCCATTGTGTGCCCTCCTATTGCTCTTTGTACAGACCCCACTGTAGCACTGCTCACTGGTTTATTATTTGCCTGTATGCCTGCCTCCTCCCTGGATGGTAAACCCTTGGGTGAGAAACTGGATCTTTTTTAACATGGTAACCTATCTCAGCACCTGGAATTAGCAAGACTCAGCCAATATTTTTTGAATGAACAAATTCTCTTATGGGCTCAGGACGATGATAGGTACCAAGGGTGATTGGACAAAATCCCTTCCTTATGGAGTCCAGAATGTTGAGAAGGTGTACACACCTAAGCTTCATGATGGAATGGGTGATGGTTAAGTTCTAGACTGGGAGGTGGAGCACTGCAGGATTTCAGAGCAGGGAACCTGCAAGGCCTGGGATAATAGGCAGGGCACAATGTGAACGTCCATTCATTCATTTGGTAAATTGTCAGCTGATGCTGATTTACAGGCTGTGGATATATCAGAGACTATACCAGACAAAATTATTTGCCTTCCTGAAACTTACTTTTATTGGTAAGAGACCAGCAAGCTCGAACAACCCCTAAGAAGGCACATGGAGCTCCATAAATGGATCAGAGACACTGAATTTTGTTAATTCACTTCTTTCTGCTTCTTGTAGGATACTATGAACCAGCCAGTCAGTTCAGCAAACAAGAAGAAAAAATGGAAGATCTGTTTGCAAATGCCTCTGTGAGACATACATTTGAAATTATCCTTGCGTCACTCACATTCCCAAACAGCTCATTCCCACTACACCTCTCCTTCACTTCTCTGGTAAGGTTGCCCAGGTGACCATCCTGTCCAAGGTCAGTCCACAGGCAGTGGTGGGGTTTGGACTGCACATTGGTCACTGGTCTTCATTTTCAGTTTCTGGGCTCTGTGGTGTTGATGAATCAAATGAGAAGTTGGGTGTCATGTGATGCCTGTGACAGGCCTCTGGCTTCTCACTTCTTTTGACATATTTCTGAGCATCTTAGTGATTACTGCTGAGCACACCAAGGGAGATAAATAAATAAACCACTCATTCATTCAACAAGCATTTAATGAGCACCTACTAGAGTCCAGCCAATAGGTCTGCCACTGGAGATCCAATGGTGAGCCAAACAGATGAGATTGCAGTATAGCAGGAAGGACAGACATACACAAGAAAACAATGAACGGTAAGTCCGTCATACAAATGAACTCCTTGGTCCGTGAGGAGCTCCAACAAGAAAAACTAGAATACAAGGGGTCTCCCTTGACTTTTTTTCCTGGACAGTACATACCCCTCTTCACATCTTTATAGCATCTTCTTCCTTCATGGAAGACCTGCTGCATTCCCCCAGCAAAAGCTCAGTCCTTTGTGTCTCCATCTCAGCGTCTCCTGTTTCTCTGAGGAGGGGTTACCATCCTCTAGCCTGCTTCTCTGGGCCATGGGCACATGTCCCACTCAGCTGAGTTTCTCACAGTGTAGTTGGGGGCAGGGCTTCTCTAATTTGACACATAATAGAATTACCTGGGGGAATTTTGGTGCCCTTCATGGCTAGGGGATTCCCCAAACCAATTAAATTACACTCCCTGGGGCTGAGTTCCAGCAAATTCCAATGTGCAGCCAAGTTTAAAAACCCATGATGTATACATCTGTCTCCATTTCCTTACCTTCCATTCCTTCTCCTACCACAGCACAAACCCATTTCTACCCCCACCATTCCTCTGGTTATGAGTTCCCTTCTATAAAATCCCCTGGATTCTCAATGTCCTTCTCACTTAACATTTCTCTGGAGTCTGACACTATTGCCCCTTTTCTTTCTGGAAACAACCTTTCCTTTGCTTCCATTGTACCATTTTCTCCTGTTTCTCTGGTTGATGCTTCTTTGCCTCCTTTTTCCCACCTTTTCTTACCTTTTTTCTCTTTCTTGCTTCTCAAGTGTGGGTGTTTCCAGAGAAACATCTCATCTCAGTCTATGCATTGTACACCCACTCACAAGATTTCAACAGCAACTTTCTGCAGAGGATCCTCAGATCTCTCCGAGGAAGACCTCTCTTCGGAGCACTTGGCTTTAGTCCTACATATACAACTGCCCACTAGAAATCCCCACCTGCTTGTCCTATAGAATTCTCAAATAGATGTGTTCAAGTTGAACTTATTATCCCCATGCCCCCTCAACCCATCACACATATACCAGCCATTTCCCCCCAGCCTCAGAACCACCTTATTCATTTCCTAGCTCAGTAGCAAAAACTTCTACCTGCCCAGACACCCACCAGAAACTCAAAAATTGACCTTTCCACCTCATTGTGTCTTCCCCCACATTCAATCAGGCTTCAAGTCCTGTGGAGCCTGCCTTCCTAACATCTCCCCACTTCACCACCACCGTCTCCATTTCTCATCAGGATTAGCCTACCTGCTCTCTGTCTCATGCCAAGCCCCCTGATCTGTCCCCTCTATGGCCACCAGAATCATCTCTATGGAATGCAAATCCAAGAGACATCTTCAGTGCCCTTGGGGTTATTTCAGGATACATTTAAAGTTTTTCTCATGGCACACAACATCTTGCATTTCTCTCCAGCCCCACTTCATGCCACAGCCATACTGAAGTACTTGTAGTTTCCCAGATGTGTCTGTCTGGCTCAGTGCCTTTTGTACATCCCTCACTCGGTTCTTTGTCTGATTAAGTCTTACACACTCTTCAAGACTTAGCTCAGAACTTCCTTCAGGAAGACTTTCATATCAGTTGAGATGCTTCCAGCTTCAACTAACAAAATATCAAACTGGAAATGTAATACAGTATTATATAGAGGCTTATTACCTCCCTAGAAAGGAGTGCACAGCAGGCAATTCCAGAGCTAGTTAGTTTAGCAGCCTGATGTTGTCTGAACTGCAGGCTGCCTTCTTCTTTGTCTCGGCTTTCCCCATATGGTCTCAAAATGCATGCCTTGACTCCAAACATCAGATCCACATAAAACCACATCCAAAGGCAGAAAGAAATGAAGGCTTCCCCCTGGGACGTCTTTTTTATCAGAGAAGAAAATCTTTCCCAGCAGACTTTCCTAGTGGTCCCATTAGGTAGGTCTAGGTTACCAACTTACCCTAGAGCAATCATTAGCAGAAGGAGAAGGATTGCTGTGGTTTCCCTGTGACTAGAGATGAAGCCTCTCTTCTTTGTCTCATATAGAGCAAAAGGTTGTATTGGCAAGGATGAATGGGGAAAATGGTTGCTGGGAAACTACCAATGGTTTGGGCCATGCTTTATCTCTTAGCATCCCTCGCTCACCACTCCTTCACTAGTGAATTAGGTGCTTTTCAAGTACTCTGTCATTGTACTTTCCAAACTATGTTGTAGTGTCGGTTTACTTGTCTGTCTCCTTACACTGGCCTCCATACATTTTATTCTATTCATCTTTGACTCTTCAGAAATTAATTTTTTTTAAGTTTTTTTAAATTTATTTCTGAGAGAGAGACAGCGTGGGCAGGGGAGGGTCAGAGAAGAGAGGGAGACACAGAATCTAAAGCAGGCTTCCGGCTCTGAGCTGGCTGTCAGCACAGAGCCGGATGCGGAGCTCTAACCCACGAACCGTGAGATCATGACCTGAGCCGAAGTTGGACGCTTAACCGACTGACCCACCCAGACTCCCCTCATCTTTGACTCTTCAACACTGACTAGCAAAGGCCTAGCGTATAGCTTCAATAAAAATTGTTTGAATGACTGATTGAATTAATTAGTGAAATGTTCAAGACACTTTCCACATAGTTTAGAACTGTGGTTGCATTAATGCTAATGATTTGACCCATCTATATAGTGGTTATTACCCATCTAAAGAGACTGATATATGACCACACAGTTTGTGCTATTTGCTCCATGCAATTTTTGTTTTTATTGCTTTTGTGACTTATCCTATAGTTGGCTTCCTGCTGTAGCAGCCACCAAATGACTACTTTCTTTATTAAATAGAGTCAATGTCTCTGATTCCGCAAAGGATCATGCTGGTGTTGAGCCTTTTTTTCCCTCTGTCTGCCAAGCCAGCATAGATCAACACCATCTATCAGTGTCCCATCTTGGGGTAGAACTTCAAAGGCAGGGTTTCCTTTTCTGTGTCAAGTTGACCTGTAACTTCCATCTTCTCCATACTAACTCTCAGTGTGTAGAACTGCATCATCTCTGTGAAGTGGTCAAACGCTTCTCATCCAGTGCCTTAGCAAATATTTATTGAGGGAATTAGTGAATGAATCATTTAACTGACTTGCATGTAATCTTCAAAAACAGTCATAGCAAACAAGAGTTCGTATTTAAAAGGTATTCTGCCACAGCAGAAACATCTTTAAAAATAACCAAATTAGCAGCTTTTATCAATGTTGACATTCTGTTCTTAAACTAATTACCTGCTTATGTAACTGACCTTATTAAGAGCTGTTGAGACCTTTTTAAGTTATCTTTGGAAATCAACCCCAAACACAAATACAATTATGATCTTGCCATGTTAAAAAATGCATCTTGATATAGCCAGAATTCCCTATTGAATTCAGAAATCTAATTCAAATCCTTAAGTTGGAAAAAGAAGGTATGTAAATCAAATCAATAGATGAGTAATGAATAAAAACAGTCATGGTTAACTTAAGCATGGCAATAAACATAGAAGCGGCAACTGAAGCACACACTGCTCTTTTTCTAATACAGAAGGAACATTAGCTGCTTGACAGAAATTTTGTTTTTGACATTTATATGGACAATGGTTCCTTAGCAAAAAGAATTACAAAGCAATGTCATGTCACTATCCCATGTGACAATGAGTATTATCCCTGTAGCAGAAATCATGGCCCACATCCTACAGGATCCCTCAGAACAGTCAAAACATCAAACAGAATGTTCTATTAAATGTTAGAGTCTATGAAAACAGTCATGGAATCATGTCCCAGACTGCACATGCCCTCATAGGTCTTGTCAGAGGATCAGTGAGACCAAGAGAGGAACTCAGCTGTTAGATATGGTGCCTCCTGCCGAAATAGGAAGAGCATCCTTATGAGAACACGCTCAGGCACAGCTTCAAACCTTCAGCAATCAGAAGTGGGCTCCATTTGGGGCAGAAGATATGAACAGACACTTCTCCAAAGAGGATATCCAGATGGCCAATAGACACATGAAACGATGCTCAGCATCCCTCCTCATCAGGGAAATAGTGGGGGAGGGGGAGAGAGGCAAACTATGAGAGACTCTTGAATGCTGACAAAAACTGAGGACTGATGGGTGTTGGGGGGGAGGGGAGAGATGGGCATGGAGGAGGGCACTTGTGGGAATGAGCACTGGGTGTTATATGGAAACCAACTTGACAATAAACTATTTGTAAAACAAAAAAAGAAAAGAAAAGAAAAGAAAAGAAATTAGGGGGATTTTGAAAAAAAAAGAAGAAGAAGAAGTAATGGGCTCCATTTGGCGCAAGATGTAAATCAACCTGTGAAACAAAGGAACAGAACTCCCAGCAAACATGGCCCATCACAACAACCCAAAGACCAGTCTTGGCTCGCTGGGTCATAAACTCCCAGAGAGCGGAAGTGGCTAGGTAGTGATGATATTATTTATACATAATATCAAGGTTTGAGCTGACTCTGAAATTCACGTTCATGAAATTATCAAGTGAAAGTGAACTTTAGAACTTATTTAATCCAAATTCTTCATTTCACTAAGGAAAACAAGTTTTAAAGAAGGGAAGGGTCTTGCCTAATCTCATATGGCTGTCTCTCTCTGTCTCTCACTCTCTCTTTCTAGGACCCCTGGACCTTTACTCCAACCAAGGGCTCTTCCCACTTTATACAATAAAGCCCCTACCACATCACCAGCCTGCAGTTGGCTTTCAAAAAAATTTGATGAAGAAGTCATGTCAATCATCATTCTGTATTAACACGGCCAGTTTCTGATTATATAGGGCTAACACATATAATCTGGGGGGAGGGAGGAGAGAGCCTTTTTTAAGGAAAAAAAACAACAGAAGGAGGAATATAAAATTTGGTACAAAAGTGAGTATTTCTTTAGACTGAAAGAACACACAACAAATTTCAAACATAACAAATTTGACTAATACTACCAGTATCACAGAATTCATAAGTATCACATTCTTATTAAGTAATTGCCTGACATATCTCTATAATATATTCTTCCCACACAGTTTTTGGTTCCATAGGCTCTGATTAACTCTTCATGCAATAACAATTGTGTGATTTTTCTAAAGAGAAAACAAACTTCAATCTTTCTTTTATTAAAAAAATTGCTTTGCATTATTCATTAATGGTTAGGAAAGTTACTCTCAGCTTCATAAGTTATTCTATCATATTGAGCTCCATAATACAATAAATTACTCTTATGCTACACAATGATTCCAAGATGAATACGTATAGGACTTTTGTTCAGGCAAACAGTTGTTTCAGCAGGCTGTTCCTTGCACGCTGTTTTGTCTGCATCCACCAGACTTCATCAGAACAAGATATATTAGATTCACAAAAACATGATCTGATATGCATGCAGAAAACACACAACTTTACATTCAGAATGAGCTCAGCGTTTGTAGTGCTGTTACAGGTGTGTGTCCTATAAACACCAGAATTCAGACTAAATTCTATTTTATGAGACTTCCCATCATAATAAAAGAGGACGTAAGGAGTGTTTATCAGCATACACGCTACATTACTAAAATATATTTCTGACAGAAGGGAGCTTCCATTCTGACAGAGTTGATGAGCACAGAATTCTCCAATTACAGTTTTACACATCTGGTAATACAAAGAATGCTTCACCAACTTGCGTCTGGATATACCTGGAACCTGGTGTCTTTTCACTTCCCCCTAGTTTCAGAGAGGGTGATGAGGGACACATGTGTAATGGGGCACAGCCTCTGGGCCTGCACCCTGTGTCACCTTACTGAGTCACCACAGTGAGTGGGAGGAGAATTTCAGAAAGCCCTCTACAGAGGGAGAGCTAACACTAACATGACTCCACATGGGGTGCCTGAAAATCACATAAATGTATCCCACTAAGCCAAACTCACTTATCTCCAAGTGTACATCCTCTTAGCAGGATCCCAAAAAGTTCACTTGACCCCACGGGAGAGGGAAAAGACGTGCCCTTAATAGATTGTGGTTAAAATACTATTTTAAACATTTTTAAAAAACTTATACTCATGTGAACACAAAGCTGGAGACCCTCCCATGCCCTTGGAATGGGCCTCATAAACAAGGGACCCTTGAAGCTTTATGAGTTTCATGGTCCTTGTCCTCTGCATACTGGCCTTGGTATCATTCTTTGCAAAGACAGGGAGACCATCAGCTGCCATCTTGATATGTGAAGGACCGGGAGGGGCCATATGGTCTGATGGAAAGTGTATTCGTCCTGCACGGCTGCTGTAAGAGTATCACAAACCAAGTATCTTAAAATAACAGAAGCTTGCCTCCAGATTCTGAGGCTAGAAGTCTGAAACCACGGTGTCAGCAGGACCACATTTTCCCCAGTATCTAGGGAGGAATCCTTCCTTGCCCCTTCCAGCTTCTGCTGCTGGCTCCCAGGAATCCTTGGCATGCTCACCTGCTGCTACATCACTCCAGTCTCTGCCTCCACTGCTGAATGGCCCTGTGTGTGTCTGTCTCTCTGTGTCTTTTCTCCTCTTCTTAAAGGACACCAATCATACTGGATTCAGGGTCTACCCTAATGCAGTATGACTTCATCTTAACTCATCACCTCTGCAACAACCTTATTTTCAAATAAAATCACACTCTGAAGTACTCGGAGTTAGGGCTTCAACATATCTTCTCTGGAGAACACAATGAGACCATAACAGAACGGAAACAACACGGGACTCACTATGCATCAACTAGGCACTGTGTGATTCTAAGCAACTCAGACTTATTGTTCAGCAAACAGTGGCACTGAGCGTGTGCTGGAGTTTCCAGAGGAGTCTGATCAGGCAGCCACTCTCAGGCAGCTCCCAGCCACCTGGGAGAGAGACAAGTCAACTAATGACACACAGGGTGGTATGGAGCCCGTGTGCACAGTCAGATAGGCCTGCTGTAGAGACAACCTGTGAGCAGGTTTGAGAAGGTTTGAGAAGTTCTGCACAATGCAGCCTGTTTGAACTGAGTCTTTAAGAATGGCTAGATGAAGGGGCGCCTGGGTGGCTTAGTCGGTTAAGCGTCCGACTTTCGCTTAGGTCATGATCTCGCGGTTCGTGGGTTCGAGCCCCGCGTCGGGCTCTGTGCTGACTGCCAGCTCAGAGCCTGGAGCCTGTTTCAGTCTGTGACTCCCTCTCTCTCTGACCCTTCTCCTGCTCACACTGTCTTTCTCTCTCTCTCTCTCTCTCCTAGAAATACATAAAACACATTAAAAAAAAAAAAAAAAAGAATGGCTAGATGTTTACTGAATGGACAATAGAGGGGAAGAAATTCCAGGCAGGAGCTATAGTGCATAAAGAGGCCTGGGTTAATGGAAAACCATGCTTGCAGGGAGAGTTTTGTGTAATTTTGAATGGTTGGAAGCAAAGCCATGTTTGACAGAATGGCAGATTAGATGTGGAAAGTAAGGGGACCAGATCACAAAGGCTTTATAAACCATTATAAGGGGTTTGGCCTTTACTGAACAGAGAGAGACAGTCAGGGCTGTGTGAAATAAAAGAATGGCACAGGAAGATATCTGAGAAGAAGCATTCCAGGTTGTTCAGGATGGTAGAAATCATTTGCTTAATATTTCTTCTCATATTTTAAGTTTTAAGATAAGTTTTAGAGAGGTTATATGATTTGTCTGAGGTGTACTGGCTAAAGTAATGGATAGCCCCCCAAATCTCAGGGCTTTAATGTGATAGAAATGCATGTTTTGCTCCCTGAAAATCCAAAGCAAGTGTTACCAACTCTCCAGGCCTTTCTTCCAAGCAGTGACTCAGAGGCCAAGCCCTAGCCTCTTGGAGTTTTACTCTCATTATCAAGATCAATGCAAAGGCCCAGCATTGCGGGGAATTTTAATGAACCAGTTGGGGTCCACTTCCACTCACAGTGCTTTGGCAAGAATTCAGTCCTGTGTCCCAACTAACTGCAAAGGACAAGTGTGCAGAAAGAAGAGAATCAGTATGGAATCAGCCTGCAGTTGCCTCCACAGCTACCTACTGGCCAGGATTTGAACCTATGGCTCTCGGCCTCCAGAGTCAACACTCCTTATCCTTGCCCACTTCCATCTCCCGATGTGAGTGGTTCTTTTGCCATCACATGAAGGCCTGCGTCCTGCCCCTGCAGCTCAATTTGGCCTCTGTCTGCCACACTGCCTGCCTGTTCCTGAGTGCTCTATGCTCCCAGACTTCCTTTCCCCGTGTTTGGGTCACGCATCAGCGTGCTGCTTTGCCCATTGTCTGGACTCAGTCCTCCACGTGCCGAAGGGCTGCCTGCCACACTGGACCTACGCCCAAGGTCCTTGTGCCCAGCATCTGCTGCACCCCAATGGACAGGCTTTTCCTAATATAGCTTGGCTTTGTGGCAATTAAGGGGCTATTTTCAGTGTTCAGTGCAGACACTACACTTGGAAAATCAATGGTTTCAGCACGCACAAGCAGTTGACCATTATAGTTAAAAGAAAGTTACTTTGGGTACTTAATCGGAGAATAAAAAGAGACAACCCTAAAATTGAAATAAATTGAAAGTCACCAGAACCACTCTGTGTGGAGCGTCAAGCCTGGAGTATATGAGTGAATGGAGCCTCAGGATACAAGTACTGCATGTACCTAGGACCACGAGGAGCCTGGGATACGAGACAGAAGGTTTAGAACACCCATGCCATGCCCAGAAAGCAGCTCAAGTACATCTATCATCGATGGAAGGCTAGGAATCTCATTGTTGCATAAAAAAGAGAAGACACATAACACAATAACACACTTATAAAGAATTTCGAAGTTCAATGCATTTTCTTCTAAATCCACATTTTGCTTCATTTTATTTTATGGTTTCATTTTCATAATCTTAACAGAGCACATAGCAGTTTCTTAACACACATTTGTAATACGATAAATGAGTTACAGATACGTGAATAGATGAAAGGTGGGACAGAAAACAAGGTTTCCCAATTCTCAGCATGTGTGAGTAGATGAATTTATGAGCAACAAATATGAAAACCGAGGATTTGTGGAGATAATTTATCATCACAATTTAATAAACCTTATAAAAGAGTTCATCTGCTTTTGTTATGCACACGTGGGACCGTATGATTAATAAGGTATAAATGTTAGGCAATTCCAGAGGTGGTGCCAGGGACCCGGCCCACCCTCTGAGGTCCTCCCTGCCTTAGGGGTTTGGGGAGGCTGACCCTTCACAGTCACACTAGTGGCTGGGAAGATACTCCCTTCACACAAGGTCTTTTAGAAAATGCCCCACAAAGGAATAGACTTGAGAAAAGAAAGAAAAAGAGAAGAACAGAAAGGTAAGGAAAGATAAAGAAAACAAAAACACAGAATAATGAAGAAAAGAAAAAGGAATCTTGATTCTTTTAATTATGATTCACATATATGCACACATGTGCCGTATTCTTGCTGATGCCCTATAGAGAGGAAGTGGATCTCAACTGGTACATTAAAATACCCCACAATGCCATGACTTTGCATTGACCTTGGTAATGAGAGTAAAACTCCAAGAGGCTAGAGCTTGGCCTCTGAGTCACTGCTTGGAGGAAAGGCCTGGCGGGTTGGGAACACTTGCTCTGGATTTCCAGGGAGCAAAACGTGCATTTCTATCACATTAAAGCCCTGAGATTTGGGGGTTATCGGTTACTTCAACCAGTGTACCTCAGACAAATCATATAACCTCTCTAAAACTTATCTTAAAACTGAGAATATTAATCAAATGATTTCTATCATCCTCAATGACCAGAATGCTCCTTCCCAGATATCTTCCTATGCCATTCCTTCACTTCACACAGCCTCTGCTCACATAATTGCTGCCCGAGAAGGGAATGCCATGGCCATTCTGTCTGAAATATTGCTCTTTTTCATGTCACCCATTATTGTTTTTCTTCTAAATATACCTCCTACCTCAAGTTTATTGAGCTATAATTGAAATAGAGTAAACTGCACTTATGCAAACTATGAATTTAATCGTTTTGACATAGGTATATCCTCTTGTCCTGCTCTAATTTTCTTCTTGGCATTTATTATTATCTGTTTCATTTATTTGTTTATAACCTGACTCCACCACTAGAATAAATCCATTCTATTTATGGTCCATTATAATATAAATACTGTTTCTTTGGAGCTTGGAATAGCATCTGATCTGTAGGAGGCACTTCATCAATATTTGTTGGATGGACTGATGGATGGATGGATGGGTGGATGGGTGGATGGATGGATGGATGGGTGGATGGGTGGATGGATGGATGGATGGATGGATGGGGGGGGGTGGATGCAGCAGAACTCAGTTACAAGAAAAGGAACACAAAGTCAAGGGCAGATTAAGCAGCCTGGGTGACTCCATGTGGAGCCAGTCCTAGGCTGCACTCTTTAGGGTCTTCTACATCTAATTAGTTCAAGAGTAGAGAAGCCAAATACATTCCTGCCTGCATGTCAGGCCATTGGGGATAGATGGCAGGAACTCTGGGCTGAAACGGATTCTAAGGCTGCAGCTATCTGGGCTTCGCAGAAACGAAGGTAGTGATCCATTAATGATGTCTGTCTTGGGAAGGGAAGTAAGTAGTGGTAGGCATATTTGCAGCCCTTTTCCTAGAAACTATTATGGGGCTGAACCTGCT